>NC_081406.1:254734559-255034559 GCF_030272615.1 Cryptomeria japonica
TACCTCTTCCTCAGAAATCCAAGATGAACCTTCAATTGGTCTTTCCTTCGACTTCACAAGATACTCCTTTTACTGACTGCTTTGGGTACTACGCCCAATCCTAGTGTCCAAAATGTCTTCAATCTGATCTGGTTCCTTCTGGGGCAACTATTTCTCCAAGTATGTAATACTATCCTCACTGAATTTTGGTTCATGACACTTATGATGATCTACAATGTTAAACATAGGTGAAATACTCAAACTATCCGGTAACTCTACCTCATATGCATTCCAAGAACTGAACTTTCTCAAAATCTTGCAAGGTCCAAACTTTCTCATCTACAATTTGTTATAAGTTCCAACCAGGAATCTTTCTTTTCTCAGATATACCATCACTTCATCGCCAACTTCAAATTCCTTATGTCTCCTCTTCTCATCTTCCTTCTCCTTATACTTGTTGTTCATGTCCTCCAAATGTTGCTTAACTTGAATATATAAGTCTTTCATGTGATCTGCAAATTATTCTACTTCTGAACTTATCCAGTCTTCATTGCTAAGATCTCTTAATTTTGATATAACTCTATGGTGTACTCCAGTAACAATCTCAAAAGGTGTTCTTTTGGTACTCTTGTTTACAGAGTTATTGTAGGCAAACTTTACTTGTGAAAGAATCAAATCCTAACTTCCAGTTTTATATCCAACTAAACATTTCAATAAATTTCCCAAGCTCTAGTTAACTACTTATGTCTATCCACCATTCTGTGGATAAAAAGTAGAACTGAACTTCAAATCTGTTTTCATCTTCTTCCAAATTGTTCTCCAAAAATAGCCAACAAACTTAGTGTCTCTGTCTAAAACTATGCTCTTAGGTTATCCATGCAATCTCACTAATTCCTTGAAAAATAGGTTTGCTACATATAATGTATCTGATGTTGTCTTACAAGGTACGAAATGGGCCATCTTCAAGAATCTATCCACTACCACAAATATAGAATCAATCCCTCTTTGTGTTTTATGTAATCCAAGTATGAAATTCATGCTTATATCATCCCAAGGTCTTACTGGTACTATCAAAGGTTTATACAATCCCACATTTTGACTACTACCCTTTGCAACTCGACAAACTCTACAACTTTGCACATATTTCCTAACATCCTTCTGAATTTAGGTCCAAAAGTACTTCTCACTCACCAATGCTACTATTTTGTCAATACCAAAATGTTTGGCTAATCCTCCACTGTGTTTATCCTTTATCAAATTCTCCCTCATAGAACTCTTAGGTATGTGTTGGCATTCCAATTACAATGAGAGATTGTTGGCATTTCAATAAGGATATTGAGAAGGTTGTTAATCATTATGGATATAACTGATTAAGGATGTTTACTATCTTAATACATTATTTTGTCATTGATGTCAAGAAATTGATTTTCTAAATCAGTATGATGATCTAAAGAAGTATGATTTGATGAGTATAAAGATGTCGGTAAAAGACACAGAAAGATTGTGATGAATAAGGGGAGAAATAAGTTATTCAATGGGCAACTATTACCGAGTTAGACAATGATGAGATCATGATGTTTAGCTGGTTTTGATATCCTACATATGTTGTTGATTGTAAGGTAATACTATACTATGTCATTGAGCAAAGAACCTAGTCGGTAAACCCTAAGGTTATCGCTATCGGTTAATGAAGGCGGAATGTCTACCGAGTGAAGTTTAGTATTTATCGAGTTGCAACCGAGTTGTAACAGAATGTGTTGGATGAATAAAAGTGTCATTTAATCAAGGAAGCTGATGAGCAGGAATTTATTAAATGATTGGTATGCCGAGCATGAATTTTGTTAAAGAATCTATGGCAATGGAAGATCGGTAGGAAGATCTATAGCTCAGATTGAACCGCAATATCCTAGCACAAGTTCCAAGAAATGTATGCAAGTTCCTAGGTGAGGCAAAATGTTTTCAGATCAAAGGATACATTGAACCTGGTCAAGTTTGAAGATCTGATGGCTATGATTGATCATGGGAAATGTGATCAAGGAGATTCAGCAGTTAGCAAATTGTTTATAAATAAGTAATTATTGATAAACAATGTATGCGGGCAAGTGTAAGCACAGGGATGCTACATAGTGATTACCAAGCACAGAAGCTTGAAGACCTATTTGATTAACAGAGTATAGAGGCCAACAGAAGGACAAGATAAGTCCTATGACTAGGAAGTATTGAGAAAATAAGAATCTGCTTTAGCATTTTAGATGTGAAATTGCAGATATATCTTTATTACTGTTATTTTGTAAAGTCGTAGAAAATCTCTTAACCGAGTGGACTTAATAGTCTTATTTGTGAAACCCTCTAGCAAGGTAACATTCTAGTTGAGTGTTTGAAATCCTTTAACAAGGTCAGTTCTAACAAAGTGAAGATCCTAATAGATCTAAGGGAAATCCCTTAACCGGGTCACATCTAGCAATGTGTTTTGTAATCTTTAACATGATTTGCTTTTAACCGAGTATACTCTAGAAGAGTATATTTCTTAGTGGGTCCGAAATCCCATAGTGGTTTTTCCCTATTTGGGTTTCCACATTAAATCTGGTGTTGAATGTGTTGTGATGTTATCTATTTATGAGTTTGCATGTTTTACAGTTTTGGTTACATATATCTATTAAAGCTACCGAGGTTGAATCTGATGTTTTTATGGAAGTTTAAGTTTATATGATTCACCCCCCCCCATCTCATCTTGTTAGCTTGGCATCTGTACTTAACATTTAGTATCAGATCATAACAATTGGTATCAGAGCTTTGGACTCAGGAGGAAAAGTTTAAAGGTACTTGAGGCAAAGATCCAAAGATGTATAAGAGGGATGCACCGAAGCTAAACAAGTCTGATTTCTCTACATGGCAGAAAAGGATGAAGCTGCACTTATTACGAGTTGGAGAATATGCAACATATTATCTGGAGAATGATTTCATTACACCGAGCACCTATCCATTGACTATGGAAGAGATAAAGGCAAAGCAAGAACACACTCAAGCAATGATTGAAATATCATCAGCATTGACCAACTCAGAGTTTAATGACCTAGAAGGTTGTATTGATGCAAAAGCAATGTGGGACAAGCTCATAGCTGTGTATGGCAGAGATTAACATGTTCAAAGAGCAAAACTGGATAGTCTAAGAGGACAACTTGAATCTATGAGGATGAATGAAGGTGAGAACATAACCCAGTACAGTACAAGACTAAAGGAAATCGTCAATCAAATCAAAGGAGCAGGAGGAACTATTGAAGAAAAGGATGTCACAAGTAAGTTATTGAGAACCCTTCTACCTACTTATGCAATCCAAGTCTCTGCAATCAATGAATTGAGGTTTGTACCTAACATGCCAGTTTCTTTAGATGCTACTATTGGTAAGATACATGCATTTGAGTTAAGTAATTTTGATAATAGTGGGTCTTCGATAAATAAAGTTGAATCTGCATTCAATTCATTTCATCTTGGTGAATTTAATGATTACAATGATAGAATGAGTAAGTATTCTGAAGGGAATCACAGTGGAGCAAGTGAAAGATTTCGTAAGAACATGGAAGAAGTACACAAACTATATGAGGAAATCAGAAAGCAAGAAGTCTTTGAAGCACTATTAGCCAGAAGGTTATGGAGAGGCAAAGGTAAGTATAAAGGAAAACTACCTTTGAAATATTTCAATTGTGATAAGATAGGACATATGGCTTGTAATTGTCCTGACAATTATTCTACTAAAAAGAGAGATTACCGAGATGATAGACAAAAAGATAATCATTATAGAGGATATCGAGACTTCAGAAGAAGAGATAGAAAGTCATGCCTAATTGTCATTGAGGAATTCAATGATGATAAATCAGATGAAACTGATACAGAGGAAGTAGTTTATGTGGCTATCAAAGATGGATCAGATGAAGAAAGGTATGAAGAAAAAGCCCTAATATATCACATAAGTAAAAATGATTCTTGGATCATAGATAGTGGATGCTCACATCACATGATAGGTGATAAACTCAAGTTTGTTAAATTAGAAGATTATGATGGAGGTTATGTAGGATTTGGTAATGATGCACCATGTCTGGTAAAAGGTAAAGGATCCATAATACTTCTTGACAATGCTAAATGTAATGATGTTTATTGGGTTGAAGGTTTGAAATATAATTTGTTGAGTGTAGCACAGCTAAACAACATAGGTTACCGAATAGAATTTCAGAAAGGAATTGTCAAAGTTCATGACAAGCATGGAAAGTTAGCTGCTACCGAGACTCAAACAAAAGGTAGCACATTTCACCTTGACTCAACTTAGAATAATTGTCTTTATTCAAAGATAGATGATACCTGGTTATAGCATAAAAGGTTTTGTCATGTAAATTTTGATAATCTAATCAAAAGAAGTAAGAAGCATTGAGTAAGAGGTCTATCGAGTTTGGAAAAACTTGAGAATGCTATGTGCCAAGGATGCCAGATGGGTAAGATGACAAGATCAAGCTTTACAAGTAAGTCCTACACTTCTAAGGGAATTTTAGATCTTGTACACACTGATCTTTGTGGTCCTATGAAAGTTCAAAGTTAGTATGGTGACAAATATTTCATATTATTTGTGGATGATTATTCAAGGATGATGTCCGTTATGTTTTTAAAAGAAAAAACAGAAGCTTTTCAAATGTTTAAATGGTACAAGGAAAGAGTTGAAAATGAAATAGGAAGACAACTGAAATGTCTTAGATTTGATAGAGGAGGAGAGTTTACCTCTGATGAGTTTAACTTATTCTGCAATGATCATGGTATAAAAAGACAAGTCTCTGCATTGAGAACTCCACAGCAAAATGGGATAGCTAAGAGAAGAAACAGATCTATTGTGGATTGTGCCAGAACCCTAATTATTGAAAAGAAAGTACCACAAACATTTTGGAGAGAAGCAATAAGCATAGCAATTTACACCTTGAACTGGGTACAACTGAAGAAAGGAACTTTGAAGACACCATATGAAATCTGGTATGATAAGAAACCTAATGTAAGTTACTTCAAAATCTTTGGAAGTAGATGCTATGTACACAAAGATGATAGAAATGGAAAGTTCGATCAAAAAAGTGAAGAAGGAACATTTCTAGGTTATTCTTCTAGAAGCAAAGGATTTAAATGTTTGATCAAATCATCTAACAAAATAGTAGAAAGTGCAAATGTGAAAATTGATGAATTTGCAAACAGAAATGATGAAGGAAATTCCAAGGAACCAGAAGATTATGAAGAATTTGTCTATGTTCAACAGACAATTCCTACCGAGAGAGTTACTGAAGAAAATAAAGAGGATATCCAGTTACCAAGTGATGAAGAAGATCATACAGAGCCTACCAAGCTTGTATTAGCAATGTCAGAAGGAATCATGCATCGAGTCAAATTATAGGAGATAAGGATGATCTAGTGATGACAAGGAACAAACTGAGACAGAATACATGTTTGATATCTGAATTTGAATCGAGAATAGTAAAAGAGGCATTTAACAATGAAGATTGGGTAAATGCTATGATAGAAGAGATTGATCAAATCAAGAAGAATGACACATGGACACTGGTCCAAAGACCAAAGGACAAAAATGTAATCGGTACAAAGTGGATGTTCAGAAACAAGCTAAATGAAAAAGGTGAGGTCATTCAAAATAAAGCAAGACTAGTTTGCAAAGGATATGCTCAAGAAGAAGGAATTGATTATGGCAAGACCTTTGCACCTATGGCAATAATTGAAGGAGTAAGAACATTGTTGGCATATGCTGCTTTCAAAAATTTCAAGGTATATCAAATCGATGTCAAATCTACATTTCTGAATGGTATATTAGAAGAAGAAGTTTATATTGAACAACCTGAAGGATTTGTTGAAGACAAGAATAAAGATCAGGTATGTAAATTGAACAAAGCATTATATGGTTTGAAGCAAGCACCTAGAGCATGGTATGAGAGATTGCACTCTTATTTGATCAAGATTGGTTTCATAAGAACAAGTGAAAACAACAATATGTGCATGAAGAATGATTAAGCCAATGAAATACTAATCTCAGCCATATTTGTTGATGACATTATATTTTGTGGAAATGATTCTCTATGCAAAACCTTTGGTAATGAAATGTGCAAAGAATTTGAGATGTCACTAATTGGTGAGATAAAGTATTTTATTAGTTTACAGATACTGCAAATGAAAGATGAGATTTTCATTACTCAATCCAAATACATAAAGGAAATCTTGAAGAAATTTGGAATGGAGGACTCAAAACCAGTAAGTACTCCTATGACTACCAACTACAAATTATCAAAGAATTATGAGTCTGCATCTATTGATGAGACACTTTACCGATCCATGATTGGAAAGTTACAATATGTTGTTCACAACAGACTGGATATAGCACATGCAATAGGTATAGTTGCAAGATTTTCTGCAGATCCCAAAGAAACACATATGACAGCAATCAAGAGAATTTTCAAATACCTGAGAGGCACTGAAGATTATGGCTTAGCATATAACAAGAGAAATGATTTTGATTTAAAAGTATATACTGATGCTGATTAGGCAGGCAACATTGATGACAGGAAAAGCACAAGTGGAGGAGCTTTCTTTTTAGGAGAAAGACTAGTAAGTTGGCTTAGCAAGAAACAAGGATGTGTTTCACAATCAACAACGAATCTTAATATGTTGCTACAACATTAAATTGTACTAATATAGCATGGATCAAACATCTGTTGGAAGGCATAAATGAGAAATTTACTGAGCCAGTAACTATATTTTGTGATAATACTAGTACCAATAACATTTCAAAGAATCCTGTAATGCACTCTAAGACAAATCACATCTCTATCAAATATTATTATCTTAGAGAAGAAGTTCAAGAGAAGAAAGCGGTGTTGGAGTATGTTAGCACAAAGGAACAAATAGCAGATATCTTCACCAAACCACTACCAAGGGACACTTTTGAGCATCTCTGAAGCAAGTTAGGGGTCCTACCCCTATCTTCTACTCACTAACAGAGTTTGGTTAAAGCATCAATTCGATGAATCTATAGAATATTATGTGTGGATTGATGCTTATTTACACACTTTAGGAGGTTTTCTAAAGGTGTGCAGAAAACAAATATAGAATAGGTATTGAAGACACAATGCTCTGACTAAGACTGAGTTGATACATAACAACAAGGAATTCACTTCTCAAAGGAAGAAAATCATGTTTTAGTTCTTTTACTTTTTGGCATTGTTCTCAAAGGGGGAGAAGACTAATGTATGGGGGAGAAGTTTGATGAAAAGGGGAGAGCATTTCAGAATCTCACAGCAATCTGAATCAATTAGGTCAAATCAATTGGTTTTGCCATCAATGCCAAAGGGGGAGATTGTTGGCATTCCAATTACAATGAGAGATTATTGGCATTTCAATAAGGATATTGAGAAGGTTGTTAATGATTATGGATATAACTGATTAAGGATGTTTACTATCTTAATACATTATATTGTCATGGATGTCAAGAAATTGATTTTCTAATTCAGTATGATGTTGCCATATCTTAAGAAGTATGATTTGATGAGTATAAAGATGTCGGTAAAAGACACAGAAAGAATGTGATGAATAAGGATGTGATGAATAAGGGGAGAAATAAGTTATTCAATGGGCAACTATTACCAAGTTAGACAATGATGAGATCATGATGTTTAGATTGTTTTGATATCCTACATATGTTGTTGATTGTAAGGTAATACTATACTATGTCACCGAGCAATGAACCTAGTCGGTAAACCCTAAGGAACCTAGTCGGTAAACCCTAAGGTTATCGCTATCAGTTAATGAAGGTGAAATGTCTACCGAGTGAAGTTTAGTATTTATCGAGTTGCAACTGAGTTGTAACAGAATGCATTGGATGAATAAAAGTGTCATCTAATGAAGGAAGCTGATGAGATGGAATTGATTAAATGATTGGTATGTCATGCATGAAGTTTGTTAAAGAATCTGTAGCAATGGAATATTTGCAGGAAGATCTACAACTCAGATTGAATCGTAATACCCTAGCACAAGTCCCAAGAAATGGATGCAAGTTCGTAGGTGAGGTAAAACATTTTCAGATCAAAGGATACATTGAACCTAGTCAAGTTTAAAGATCTGATGGCTATGATTGATCATGGGAAATGTGATCAAGGAGATTCAACGATTAGCAAATTGTTTATAAATAAGGAATTGTTGATAAACAATGTATGCGGGAAAGTGTACACACATGGATGCTACATAGTGATTACCGAGCATAGAAGCTTGAAGACCTATTTGATTAACAGAGTATAGAGCCCAGTAGAAGGACAAGATAAGTCCTATGACTAGGAAGTATTGAGCAAATAAGAATCTACTTTAGCATTTTAGATGTGAAGTTGCAGATATATCTTTATTACTGTTATTTTGTAAAGTGATAGAAAATATCTTAACCAAGTGGACTTAATAGTCTTATATGTGAAACCCTTTAGCAAGGTAACATTCTAGTTGAGTGTTTGAAATCCTTTGACAAGGTCAGTTCTAACAAAGTGAAGATCCTAACAGATCTGAGGGAAATCCCTTAACCAGGTCACATCTAGCAATGTGTTTTGTAATCTTTGATAGGATTTTCTTTTAACCGAGCATACTCTAGAAGAGTATATTTCTTAGTGGGTCTGAAATTCCACAGTGGTTTTTCCCTATTTGGGTTTCCATTTTAAATTTGGTGTTGAATGTGTTGTGATGTTATCTGTTTATGAGTTTGCATGTTTTACAGTTTTGGTTACATATATCTATTAAAGCTACCAAGGTTGAATCTAATGTTTTTATGGAAATTTAAGTTTATATGATTCACCCCCCCCTCTCATCTTGTTAGCTTGTCATCTATACTTAACATTTAGTATCAGATCATAACAGTATGCACAACTGAACTCCTTTGAATAACATCCCATCCTGAATGAAGTAATTGAACCACTTTCTTCTATCTGCTATAACTGGTTCTCTACATGCTCTCTAAGGTTTTGCAAAATCCGGGTCATCATCATACAAGGTCTTCAATTACTCAAATCCTAATATTGTCACTCTCATCTCTATCAGCAAATTCCTTCTCCTACTCAATGCATCAACAACTTTGTTATATTTCCCACTTCTATGCTTCAACATAAAGGTATAGCTCTGCAAAAATTCTACCCATCTCATATGTCTCTATTTCAACTTACTCTAACTGTTCAAATACTGCAAGGCTTGATGATCTTTATAGAACACAAACTCCTTAGGCATTAGGTAATGTCTCCACTTCTTCAAGGCTTGAATTATGGCATAAAAATATTGATCGTACACTAAATACCTTCTCTGGGTATCATTCAATTTCTCACTAAAATAAGCTACTGCTCTCCCTTCTTGACTCAAGACTACTCCTATTGTTGTTTTAGTTGCATCACAATCCACTTGAACTACTTTATTGAAATCTAGTAAAGCTAACATAGGTTGATCAGTCACTTTCTACTTCAATAGTCCAAAACATTTGTTTACTCCAGTGGTCCACTTGAATTCCTTTCAATCTCCCCTCATGGTCTCAGTCATAGGGTTAAAAACTAAACTGAAATTTTTTATGAACTTCCAGTAGAAACTAGTCAATCCATGAAATGATCTTACCTCTCCAATAATTTCCCCTGTAGGCCACTCAACAATTTCTTTTAATTTCTTAGCGTCCATCTTCAAACCATCCTCAGATATCACAAATCCCAAATAGACTAACTCATCTTTCATGAAAGTACACTTCTTAATATTTATCAACTTTTCTTCTCTCAACCTCTACAAAACTTGTCTCAAATGCAACAAATGCTCCTCTTTTATCTTAGTAAAAATCAGAATGTCGTTCAAATATAAAATAATAAACTTACCCAATAATTTCTTCAATACCTTATTCATCAGTCTCATAAAAGTACTCGGTGCATTAGTTAACCCAAAAGGCATCACCAACCATTCATATAGTCCTTCATTTATCTTGAATGTTGTCTTCCACTCATCTCCATCTCTGATCCTGATATGATGATATCCACTCTTTAAATCTATCTTTTCAAAGTATTTGACTCCACTCAAATAGTCCATTATGTCATCAATCCTAGGCAAAGAAAACTCGTATTTCACTGTGATTTCTTTTATTGCTCTAGAATTGGTACACATTCTCCATTCTCCATTCTTCTTAGGTGATAATACTACTAAAATTGCACAATGTCTCAGACATTCTGTGATCAAACCTGTCTTCAACATCTCATTCACTTGTCTATTTAGTTCTTCATTCTCTGCTGGTGTCATCCATTGTGCTACTTTGTTAGGAAAACTAGCTCCGAGAACCAGGTCCATGCAATGACTGATACTTCTCATAGGTGGCAATCCATCAGGTATATTATATGAAATGATGTCTTCATATTGTGTCAGCAAATCTTTTATATCTTCCAGTTGTTCCTCTTCATTCTATATACTCTCAATCTTCCTAGAATTTAAGGCAAAACACACATTCTCATGTATCAATCCATCTAGGAATTTACTTCCATCTACCAAACATATTCTAGCATTCATATAGACTTCACTCTTCAAAGGTTCCTCCAAGGGCAACAAGGTTTGCTTCATCCCATTGGCCACAATAGTGTATGTATTAATCCTCCCATCATGTATTGCATGTCTACCAAACTGCAAAGGTCTACCTAATAAAAGATGACAAATATCTATAGGCATAATATCAGACAAGACTTCATCATGATAATTCCCAATTTTCAATTTTCACCAAACATTGCTCACTTACTAACAACTTATGTTCATCGTAAATCCATGCTATCTGATAAGGCTTAGGGTGTTTCAATCTTTCAAAATTTAACTTATTCACAATCTCTTCGAAAACAAGATTATCTAAACTACCACTATCAATAGCAAATTTACAACACTTACTAGATACCTTACATCTGGTCTTGAACAAATTCTTCCGTTGCAAGGGTTGTTCATCTCTCTCGGTATGACACAAAGCTCTCTTCATCATCAATGGTTATCCATCTTCCGGTTTATTATCTGATTCGATGGGGTTTTCTTCCACCACTACTTCTTTTTTGGTATTCTTTATCTTCTTACACTCAAAAGCACAATGTCGTTCTCCTCCACACTTAAAGCAAGTTCCTCTGAACACTCTTTTGTCTTTTGTTTAGATTTTCTTTTGCCTTAAGGGCATACTGGTAAGCCTCTTCAACACTTTATAATTTGATCAAATTGAGTTCATCTTGTATAGACACCTGCAATCCATTCAAATATATTGCAACTTGTTCAACTTCATCATCAACATGTCTAGGTCTAATATTCAACTTTTAAAATGCTTCAGCGTAGTCCTTCAGACTAGATTCCTTCTGTCTCAAATTCTGCAACTTCTAGAATAGATTCCCTTGATAATCAGTTGGCATAAATTTTAATTTCAACTTAGAAATCATCCGATCCCATGTCTTTATCTTCTCTTTCCCTCTTCTCTATCTATGAATTTTCAAATACTCCCACCAAAGAGATGCATGACCTTTCAACTGGGTATAGGAATATTTCACCCTTCTTTCTTCTGCAGTTTCTTCAAAATAAAAATATTTCTCCATCTCTTAGATCCAATCAATCAATTCATTTGAATCCAACATTCCATCATATTCTAGTGGGGTAAAATGAAGTTTATTATTCTCCCTACTCAAAACCCTCAAAAACCTTTCCTCATCCAAATCAACCACCGCTGGGTTTACTTGTTTTGTCAAGGATTCTTCTCGTTCATATTCACTTACATCATCAATGTGTCAGGCTCTTCTCTAGGCTGTCTCTATGGCTTCCAACAGGGCTTTTATTCCTTGCAATATTTCCATCATAGCAGGCTTTTCGTTCCCACGTGCTCCACCATTCCTAGATCCTCTTTGCGCCACCCCAAAACAAAATTCTCAAGACAACACAATCTCCAAAATGAAAAATCGCTCTGATAACACTTGAAGCAGTCACCGATTAGGAGGGACCTTAGAGAGAATAGTTCAGACTCGTCAGTAAGAGTAAACACAATAGAAATACAAAGACATGATGGAGACAATGCAGAATAGATTGAATTATAATATGAAAACTAATTACAACCAATCGGTAACAATCGGGTTACTGAAACTGGCTCACAGGCCTGCTAAACATGCTCAAAATATAGAATAGGTCACAAACGGGACCTCAAACCTTAAGATCTATCTTCTATGCTCAGTCTAATTTCCTCTTTACATTGTAATGATCTATTACAATGATTTATACAATGCAAGGGGATCTGGTCAATCCAAAAAGGGATCAAAACCTGAAGAACAAGACCTAATGTGCAAAACCAACAAGGTCGGCCTCTGCCAAGAGATTCCTTCAAAAAATCCAAAGGATGAAGATTAGATCATGGGAAAAGGTCGGCCACATGCCAAGGAACATCGAAATCAATGGTCAGGGCTCCACAAGCTACAAAATGGATCCAGTAGGTGACTAATGCAAAATAGGTCCACGCAACCGATAATAGGAAACTGTCTTAGAAACTGGTAGTGATAACTTGCCAAAAAAAATCCAAATGCTCCACGGTTTGGGAATAAGGAAGATGATAAAGTCATCAAGTCAAAATCTAACTCCATGGGATCTGGTGAGCCAAATCGGGGACACATAGAAGGAAATGCTGAAACTGTAAACAAAAAGAAAAACAAAAAAAAATATATTTTTGGTTGATGCAAGATTGCTATGAACCGGGGATGCTCATGCATCATAATCTAATGATAGTTTTTCAGTATAAAGGCCAGGAATATGTGTGGATAAGAGCTACAAGGAGACACACTAATGAAAGGGCATAAAAAGGAGTGTACAAGGGGATATTAATTTTATTATTGGAAGTGGAACTTAATTTAATTAGCTTGTATAAGATATTATTTCAAAGATATCATTAGTAATTATGTAAATTATTATTTGGCATGAGTTGGTGGTTTAAGGAAAATAAGGCTACTAGTTTTCATACTAATTTTATTTTAGTTTTAGAGAAAATGGATTAAAATTTATTAATCAATAGTTCTAAAGAGACTACAATTTTTTTTCTTGATAGAGATAGCTATCACAAAAAGAAAAACATAGAGGAATGAAAAAGGTCTCCAACAATTCTACTAATTCCAAGAAAACATGACGATGCAAAAAAAAGAAATAAGTACAATGATCATCCCACATAATTTTGAAGTAGACCTAGGAACTGATTACCTTGATCAAGAGAAAGACAATCCCAATAAAAATATTTCATCCTCTAGAATTGTTTGATGCTTATTTATGTAGAGAATCGAAAACTAAATTCTAATAATTAATTTGATCATCTAAAGTAGCCAAATGACATGAACCCTCAAAAATATTGTTATTTAAAAGGGAAGCTAAAATTATTGAATCTATCTAATAAATGAAATTCTTCAAACCCAATTCACAAGATTTCTACAAAGTAATGAGAAGGACATGAGCTTCTATTTTATTATTGGTACCAAATCAAGTAGCCACAAAAAATTAACTAAAACAGTTAGAACTATCATTCAAGCAACATCTCCAATCCCAACTAGACTAGGATTACCCCTACAAAACCCACTAAAGTTAACTTTAAAAATTAACTTTAGGAGGATGTGTCCAATGACTAACTCTATAAACTTTTTATGAAGGATGACCCTAAGACATAGAAGTAGTAGAGATAGGAAAGTTACCAACATTCAAATGCACGATAATTGTAAGATCAATAGGAGAAGGATCTAAATAAAGGAATATTTAGCAGTAAGAGCCTTCTGAATGTGAACATTGTATTCACCTAGTGTTCATAGTACATTTGCAAATTTGAATTTTTATAATATTTAGTTGAAACATAAATTTCTAGTAATATATGTTGGAAATAAAGATGTAGATTTTGTCCAAAATATATTTTAGCATAGTGAATAAAGTTATCTAGATCTTTTTTTCCTATTGTTTCATTCGAAGACTTGGCATTTTTTTGAGATTAGATAAGCTTGGGAAGGGCACAATCCTATTAATATAGAAATGATCAAGGAAAAAGGAGTGAATCTCACAAGAACTAACGTTAGGAAAAAAAAAATACTTAAACAAAAATAAATAAATAGATGACCAATAGCACAACACAAATAGGAAGGACTAGTTGGGAACCAATAGAGAGCTAGGGGCCATTAAGAGATCTCAAGCCCTCAATGTCCTACTATTCATTTTATATAAATTCTATGTTTTCTTTAAAGGACACCTCCCTAGAAAAAATGAAGGAGCGAGGAGTCTCTGAAACATGCATTGTGTTTTTGTTGCTAGAATCATGAGGGCTCCTTTGAGTAGGAGTCATTATGTTAACAATAACTCTAGAGTAATTATTTTTACTAGAATGAGATTTAATGAATATAAGAATATATAGAATTCAATCATGTTTGATCATGACAAAATTTAAACATTTGGAAATTAAATGGATCAAAATTTAAGTTGTTTTTGGTATCAATAGATAGTTGTCCATTTTTTTGATCATATGCTTTTAAATATAACTTAGAATTAGCCATTCTTAGATGCATTAAAAGAATAAAAAATGAATTTGAATTGAGTAACTCTGAAAATTTGGCTTCAATTGGATCTATAAGAACATAAGTGATTCAAATTAGATCCATGAATGTAGTTTACAACTTTCCACATAGATATAAATTGTTAGTGTATAAATGATCTCAATAATTTTTTTGCCGAAAATATGTCAAATTTAATGTCGATAAAATGAGTCAAAATTAAATAATAATAAATAGTCATCATTTTAAAAATTATCGATGATAAATATTATCCTTTTATTCTGGTAAAAGGTGATGGGATTATATTAATAAAGAAGACAAGAAAAGATTACATAAGGATTTCAAAACAATAAAAACTATTGACAAACATCAATAAGAGAAAAAGCAAGGAGGTTTACATCGAACAACCACTACTAAGTACCAAGAAATAAAAACATAGAAACTAGATACTACATTTTGGAATGTTTAAAAGAAACATGGACAAAAGAAATGAAATTATTTTTTTTGAAAGAAAAAGAACTTACGCTAAAAAAAAGAAAAATACCAAAAAGAGTCATGAAAGTTTCTTTTGTTAAAAGGAAAAGGTAAAAATATTTTGTTTACAATTAAATTCAAAAGATTTATCCAAAGCAACAAGGATGGAACATGCTTCTATCTAGTTATTAATATCAAATCTCATAGAAAAATAGAAATAAAAAAGGATTTGCCCATTACTATCATACCCAATTCCACAAATCTAAATTTCCTTAGGATTAACCCTAGAAGAATCATCAAAATTTAATTAAAATACATAGAAAGGGAAAGAAGACCATTTATCATTCTTATTAACCTGATGAGAAAATTCAATTCGAAACCTAGTAGAAACTGAACAAACTAGATGACCCGAATACAATTTGTTTAATATGATAATATTTCAATAGATAAAAGTTAAGTTGCAGGTGGAAAAGGAAAAATGGAGATAATAATGTGAGACAACGAGAATTATTGATTCCAGATCTTGTCACTAGCAATTTTATTCGAGAGGACCATTTTAGTGAAGTTTATATCCCTCAACTGAGGGAAAATGTTCTGAGGCATCTTTCTCTTTGAACTAGAGTTTCCTATCTATTCTTTTCTTTATGTTTTCTATTATTATCTTAATAATAGTGTGATTCTAAATGTTGATGTAATTTTTTTTTAATATATTCAAATCTAAAAGTATTTTAACAATTATAGACTTTATTTACAATTTTTGAATTGAAAATTTCTAAAATAGACTCAACATTACAAGCACTAATATGAAAATAATCAAAGTCTCTTCTTTGAGTGACAATGCCTTCCCACTATTCATCTTTATGTGGGATGGAGATGGAACCTCCATAATACTCAAACTATTGTCTAGTTTCATACTTGGAGAAGCATAGTTGCTAGATTGGAAAAATTATAGACTTAATATTAGGTCTTAATAAGACCAAAATTTATAAAATGTTTATATTCATTTTTATAGTGCAAAAAGGTTCAAATAAAGGACAATAGCTGACCAAACATTGAATTTAACTTAACTTGGGGTTCAATTATATGATTACATTTAGGTGGGTAAATAATCAAATTTAGGGAAATTATGGATATATAAGGGTAGTTGTATAAATAATGTAATAAACTCAAGCATTGGATAACTATATCATGGATATATAAATTATACTGTTACTTATTATTTTTTTTTGTAAAATCTTTATAAATGAGGTCAATCTGAATTCTAAAGCTTCACATAATAAATACTAGAACATAAATATTTACGTTCAATTGAATAAATATATTAATTACATCACAAGCTAGTTTCAATCTATTTATAAAAAAGTATTCCAACACTTACCCCTACATTTAGGAATATTTTGATTTTTTTAATATTGAAAGATATAATATATATTTTTTACATAAATTTAGGTTAAATAAATAAATGTATACAAAAATGCATAAATAAAAATAAATTTTAAATATAAACAAAATAGTAAATGCAATAAAAATATTAAAAAATTACAATGATGAGTTATACTTAGCTCTACATTTAGGGTTGGTGTATAAGAGTTGAAGTTGTGTAGCGTTAATTTTCTAATGAGTAAAAAAGTGTCATTAAATTGGTTTCAATATCAAAATAAAAACAAACTCAATTTTTAAAATCATTCTATCTTTAGTTTCTTATGTTTGATTCCAAGAATCGTGAATATTTTCTTTTATTTAATAATTTCAATTAGTAGGAAAAAATGGAGGATTGATGGCGGTGCTGCATGTGATGGGAGCCGAGTGCGGGCTAGGGTATCACAGCCCTAGCTTGTAGGCGGACTTGTTGGTTGGTGCGGCGGCGTGTGGGTGGAGACTGCGGACAGGGGTGCTATTGTGTGAAGGGTTGGTATCGGGGCTATAGGGGAAGGTGGTGTGGTGGCTGTGGGTAGAGGGAGGTAGGTGCTCCAGGGGGCAGCGGATCGGGGTCCCTACTGATCTACAGTCTATGCATGGGGTTGGGCTGGGGGAGGCTCAATCTTCGCGAGGGGCTGAGGGTGTGTGTTGCATGCAGAGTTCAGAGTCTTTGGCCAACTCCCTTCAGAGGGTGGGCTCTCCGAGCGGTGAGATGCTTAGATTTGGTGGTGAGGCCTCAAAGGAACCTCATGATATGGAGCTTCAGGCTACGGGGGATTTGAAGCCCCCATCCCATAATTTAAAAACCTATTATGATAATCTTTTTGCCTCAGAGTTTGGGGTTGGAAATGCCAGGGGATCACGGATTTCAAAGATTAATGGCTTCTTGAAGAAGTACAATGAGAGACCTAGGGTGAGTATTCCTCCGGAGATGATAGCGGAAGATGTGGAGTACTTTTCCAAACATTCATTATACTGCAAGTTTTTGGGGATGAGGGTCTCTCTACAAATTTTGGAAAACTGGGCTTTGAGAACTTGGGCTCCGGAAGGGGAGATGGAGATCATGTTATTGGCGAACAATTATTTCATGGTTACCTTCAATTTCATGGAGGATCGGTGTAAGGTTTTTGAAGGAGGGTCATATTTTTACAATCAGGTGGGATTGTTTATCAAACCCTGGCATGCAAGGTTCAACCCTTTGAAGGAACTCCCGAATAGAGTCCCAGTGTGGGTTTGCTTACCGCAACTTCTGGTGGAATGCTATCGGGAGGATGTGCTTTAGATGCTTGCTTCAGTGCTTGGGAGGCCAATTGGAGCATCCTCGCAAACCCTAGGGAGAAGGGTAATGACCTTCACTTGCATATGTGTTGAGATTGATCTTAGTAAGCCTTTGCCAGATGCTATTGATATGTGTGTGGCTTCTTATTCTTGGGTGCAGCAACTGGATTATGAGACTTTACCTTTTCGGTGTCAACTATGTCATGAGTACGGTTACTTGCAACGCAAGTGCCCTACGTATAAACCGATGGTGCAACAATCTCAACAGCTGAAACGTAACATAGATGGGGTTGATAAAGGAAAAGCCTCTCTAACTAGGGAAGTTGTGGGTACCGATGGTCTTGTCCTAGTTAAGACAAAGAACAGGAACCAGGGACAAAAGAGGACCCTATAGGTGAGACAGGAGGAGGATACTTTCAACAGGTTTGAAGCCCTGGACGACCTCACCTAGCAGGAGGTAAACCCTAGGCTGACTCCCTTGGATCAGGGTGCTCTAGGGTTGGCAGATGATAGTGTATTTAGGGACTCAACCTAGGCTTTGCAAATTGTGGGGAGACAGCAAATGGAGATGGATCAGCCAAGTGTAGCCCAGTTGGGATCCATACCTAGTGTTATAGTGGAGTTGGTTGCAGGGGAGGTTTCTCCTTTTGCTCAAAAAATGGAACCTACTGGGGCCAAAAGTAACAAGATGGGTGTACACTTGGGTCTCCACCAAAAGGACATTAAGAAAGGATCATCGGAGAAGAGTTCTAAGGTTGGAAGCAAAAAGTACTTAGAGAAGATAAAATTGATGGGGGAGAATTTGGTTTTGTCAGGGTCAGTAAAGACTCTAGATTCACACTTTTCCAATCCCCCTAAATGATTGTTTTATCATGGAATGTAAGGGGCTTGAACAGTGGCCCTAGACAAAAAGTTTTTCAGGAGTTGATAAGGAGCCAAGCTCCTAATATCCTTTTTTTGCAGGAGACAAAACTTTATGTGGAAAGTATGATGGATCTGGTGCCCAAGATTTGGGGGAGAAGTCTGTGTCAGTGTATTGGTGTTGTGGGCTCCTCGAGAGGGGTGGCCTATCTCGGGAACCCTCTAAGGATTCATCTTGACTAGTGGGTGGCCTCCAGATCTTTGTTATCCGAGGTTGTCTCTAGTCTTGAGACTGGGGAATATATCTTGGTTACTAACATCTATGCCCCCACTGATCTTCAGGGTAAGCAGAATTTAGGGGCCCATATCTCAAGTATGCGGAGGTTGGACCCTTTGCATCCTTGGATTATGGTGGGCAATTTCAATGCCATCCTTGAGTTCAGTGAGAAGAAGGGGGGTGTTATGCGGTTAGAACCTTCGTCTCTCCTTTTTTGAGATAATATAGCTTTGTTGCATCTTGTTGACATTAAGCCTGGTAATGGTTTGTTCACCTGGAACAATAGGAGGATATGGGAGTATTGGATTGCGGAAAGGTTGGATCATTTTCTGGTTTCTTGTTTTTGGATTGGTGGGGAGTGGTCTACTAGCTCTGAGATTCTTGATTGGAGAGGATCCGATCACTAGCCCATCAAGTTGGTTTCTTCTTCTGCTCGGGTCTCTCGCTCTCCTTCTTTCAAATTCCAACTTATGTGGCTTCAGGATCCTTCTTTGTAGAATCTTGTTGCAGATTGGTGGAGACAAGGGAGGCCAGCCTTCGACACTGCTATGTATACTTTTTCCAAGCAATTGCAATTTGTTAAGTTTCAGCTTAAAAAGTGGAACCGCCAGGGTTTCGGAAATATTTTCCATGCTAAGAAAGCTGCTCAGACTGAGTTAAATGCAATCACCAATGACATCAGAGAGAATGGTCTGTCAGAAGCACTGCTTAGGGAGGAAGATAGGGTTGTCAAAGCTCTAGAGGAATGGGAGCTTAGGGAGGAAATATTCTATAAATAGAGAGCTCGTATTGATTGGCTGCAAGAGGGTGATAAGAACACGTCTTTCTTCTTCAACTTAGTGAAAGCTAGAAGACATGGAAATGCCATTCCGGTTCTAGTTAATGATAGAGGTGAGCAACTTTTATCACTTCAAGATATTTCTAGGGAGTCATTACTTGATTTCCAGACCCTCTTCAGGGAGGAGGCTCAGGGGGAATCGGTGGAGGAGAATCAAGTTCTTGATTGCATCCCCTCGCTAGTTACTAGGGAGATGAATGAGCAGCTTATGGGTCCCATTTCATTGGAGGAACTTGAGAGGATTTTTTCTCACATGAGAAAGGGAAAGGCCCCTAATCCGGATGGGTTCCCAGTAGAATTCTTTCAAGAGTTCTGGGATATTATCAAATTGGACTTAGGGGAAGTAGTTCAGGAGTCCTAGAGGAATAAGCAGATGCTTCGAGCGTTGAATGAAACCTTCATTGCTCTCATCCCCAAGTGCGATGGGGCTGACCGGTTAGGTCAATTCTGACCCATCTCCCTCTACAATGTGATTTACAAAATTATCTCTAAGTTGATAGCGTATAGGCTGACAAAGTGTCTGGGGGATGTTATCTCTGATGAGCAGAGTGGGTTTGTGGAAGGGCACCAAATCTTGGATGGGGTGGTTATTGCTACAGAGACTATTCACTCTATGGCAAACTCCAAGGAAAAAGCTATGTTCATTAAGTTGGATATGGCTAAGGCTTACGATAGAGTTTGTTGGTCCTTCCTTCAGAAGATTCTCAAGGTGTTTGGCTTTGCTAACGAATGGATCCAATGGGTAATGAGTTGTGTGATGTCTACATCTTTCTCGGTGCTAATCAATGGCAACCATATTGAGCTATTTGGTGCATCTAGGGGTCTTTGCCAAGGGGACCCCCTATCACCATACCTATTCATTCTTATAGCTAAGGGCCTAGGGAGGTTGATTAAATATAATGTGGGCCAGGGATTTATTTAGGGATGGAGCTAGGGTAATGACTTGAAACCATAGTCTCACTTGCAGTTTGTGGATGACATAGCCCTGATGGGTCTTGCTCAAATCAGACAGGCCACTAATCTAAGAAAGGTTTTGGATGTTTATCTTGCAGCTTCAGGCTAGATGATTAATGAGGATAAATATTCTATCCTCTTTTTCAACACTTTGGGTCCTATTCAAAGGAGGATTGCTCTTATCCTAAGATTCCAAGCTAGCTCTTTTCCCTTCACTTATTTGGGTATTCCTATTTCTCCTATTAACCCTCCTAAGGACTCCTGATAGGGCATCTTGGACAAATTTTGCACGAAGGTTGATCACTAGACTAATAGATGGTTATCCTTTGCTGGGAGGGTTTAGTTGATCCAGTCGGTGGTTTAGGCTCTTCCGACTTTTTGATGTATGCTTCAAGTGGCTCCTAAGTGGTTCTTGAAGGGATTGGACTCTCTGGCTAGGAAATTCTTATGGGCAGGTAGCCTCTGCTCCTCCAAATGGATTCTTGTCAATTGGGAGTTGGTGTGTAGCCTGAAGCAGTCAGGGGGGCTTAGTTTAAGGCAGACTATCTTATTTGGGGAGGCTCTAGCGGCTAAATTATACTGGAGGTGGTGTGTGGAGCAGGATCGTGGCTAGGTTAGGATTCTGGCCTACAAATATATGCACATGATCCTAATGGAGGAAATTCCAAGATATCCGTTGGAGGGTAAAGGCTCAAAGATTTGGAGTACTCTTAAGAAAGGGGCCTCCCTTATTAAGGAAGGTCTCTTTTGGATTTGCAAAAGGGGGGAAGAGGTCCTATTCTGGAACGACTCTTGGGATGGTTACCCCCCATCCTAGATCAGTTTCCCAACCTTGGGACTCTTTGCCAGAGGTTTTTGGAGGTGGGGTGGTCTAGGGTGAGTGACTTCAAGGCTGTGTATAGGTGTGGGTAGCTGGAGATGGAGCAGTGGAAGACCCCTAATGAGTTGTTGGTTGTTGGGATAGAGGAAGAGTGTGCGGAGTTATATGGCATTCTGGTGAATAGACACTGTAGTTCTCTCAAGGGTAGGGATGGACTTTCTTGGCTCCTAAATCCTAAGGGCATCTTTATTGTTGCTAGTGGATACCAAGTACTATTGAACTAGAGACTTGAGGGAAGAGAGGTGCCTTGGTGGAAACAGGTGTGGAATGGTCTTTCTTGGCCAAAGTGTAATTGCTTTGCCTGGACTTTGGCCTTGAACAGATGCCTAACCTGGGACAATATCTACAAGCGAATATTTTTGAGGCCTTCCATTTGTGCCTTGTGCGGTAATGGGGAGGAAGACTCCTCACACCTATTTTTTAGATGCCCCTTTTCTATGCTTATCTAGCACTATTGGTGGGGGGTGTTGAAGCATCCTTGTGTTCATGTAGATTCACTGGTGGAGTTATGGAGCAACTTGGGCAGACCTCTTATCTTCTCCTCCTTCCTCCAAACTATCTGGTACATTGGGCCCATCTTCATTTTGTGGTAGATCTGGCTTGAAAGGAACAAGAGGATCTTTCGGGAGGTCAAACTAATGGTTCAGCAGGTGTGGAATAGAATCATGGTTATGATTAGGGAGACAGTGGAAGCTAAATGTGAGGTGCATTTTCCTTTGAATAAAGATGAGGCAGATATTGTGAGAAGGTTGGGACTACAGGAATTGTTCCCTACCTTAGCTTGTGTCAGGAGAGGTAGACATTCTTTGAAGAAGGTTCAAAGGATCAGAAGATGGATTCCTCCTCAGGATGAGATTATCAAAATTAATACCAATGGCTCCTCTAGGGGTAACCCAAGCCCTGTTGGGATTGGTGGTGTGGGTAGGAATAGTATGGGGAGGTGGTCCTCTTATTTTTAGTTCATGAAGGGTGGCATTCTAATAATTTTATGGAGGGCTTTGCTATTCTCTATGCCTTGGAGTTGGGTTGCAGAAAGGTTATCTGTGAATCATACTCTCAAGTTGTGGTGAACTTGTTGATAGAGCAGAAGGTGAGTGGGGTGCATTGGTAGTTGGCAGAGATTGTTCATCAGATTATTCATATTAGCCCAGCTATGGAGCAGGTATCTTTCATCCATATTACTCACAAGTGGAATAGAGCTGCAAATTGTTTGGCCAAGTGGGCCTCAGAACAGGGTAGTGACTGGAAATTTGAAGGGTAGGATCATCGTTCCCCAGATTATTGTCAA
This sequence comes from Cryptomeria japonica, assembly GCF_030272615.1. Lineage (NCBI taxonomy): Eukaryota > Viridiplantae > Streptophyta > Pinopsida > Cupressales > Cupressaceae > Cryptomeria > Cryptomeria japonica. Next base: position 254,757,399 of record NC_081406.1, read on the forward strand.
GACCTGCAGAAGATTTTGGCTGAGGACTGGGATGGGTATGATATTGGATGATTTTGGATTGGGCTTGTGGTTCTTTTCTAGGGCCTTAGGGCCTTGGGTCTCTATGTAATTCTTGTGTCTGATTTTCAATAGAAATTTTACCCCTTTCTTTCAAAAAAATAAATAAATTTCAATTAGTAAATATTAATTTCTATAACATAAATTATTATAAACTTTAATTTATGAATTCATCAAGAAAGGATAGTATGATATAAATGTGAGGAATTTTTCAAATAACTAGTGCTAAGTTCTTCTTGACCCACCCATTTATCAATATGCCTTATGGACATAAGCAAATATTTGATGACAACCTTTGCAATTTCAAGAAAGTTTATTTTTTAAAGAAAATGCATATTAAACAAGTGTTGCATGGTAGCGTAGTTCCTCTCGAATGTCAGTAGGACCACATTTCATAAGTTGGTTAGATATAAATTTGACAAATGAATGAGGTTACAAACTTACACCTAAGTCTTAAGTATTGAAATAGAAGATAGTTTGAAAATCCAAATACCACCTAAGACGATGAACTCTAACATAATTTTTTTTTAATAGAATGCTAATTTTAACACTTCAACTCAGCTAGAAAATTGAAAGAATGCCAATTTTAATTGGCTATATGAATATGTTTAAAATTAGTAGCTTCTTCTAAATTTTGTGGTATAACGAAAAAAAATTAATATAATTTCTTGTAAATCATAGTTTCGTAATTTTTTTTGAAGAGAATGGTCCATGTAGCAACAGATTTAAAGTTTATTTAGAATTTCAGCATAGTTAAAAATTTGAAAAAGCCCTAATTTTAATTGGCTATATGAATATTTGATAACTATTTAGAATTTGCATCTGCTATAGTTTGAGGTAGGCACTAATTAATGCTAACAATATACTCATTCCTTATGAGTCACAAGGATACAAAAAGACAACTATATACAACAAAAACAAATTAATATAAGTACATTTTATAAACAATTGAACAAAATGGTCCACATAGCTACAAAATTAAAATTTTGTTTAGCACTTAAACATAGCTAAAAATTTGGAAGAATCTTAATTTTAATTGGCTATATAAATGTGGATTAATCACTATTCAAAGATTTGTTCCTCCTGCTATAGTTGGAGGCAAGGACTAATTATTGTTAGGAATATAGTCATTCATTATGAATCACAAGAAATAGAAGCACAAGTGCATAAAAAAACCCACTCTATATAACAAAAATATATTAATATAATTGCATCAAATTATAGTTTAATGGAAAAAACCTACCCCAAAATTAATTTATCAACACTTTGATTTGCATGAGAATATAAATAATGTCAATGAAACTTCATGGGATCTTATAACAAAAAATTCAAAGATGCATTATCCAAGCTAGTGGTTGTGATCATGTTGTTTGTGCTTCAAAATATGAAGATTTTGGAGCCTTCCTTGATGAATAAGATCTTTCCTTTTTCTTCTTGACATATCAGTTTAAATTGAAATTCATCAAGAATTTAGCAATAATTATTTTTAAAAGGAATTCAATTATCATCCATAAACTATAAACCTTACCTTAATTTAAGATCAATAATTGAACATGTAAGGTGTAGAGCACTCAACAATGTAACCAAAAATTCAAAAAACATAGATTTTCACAAGGTGTAAAATAATTATCTAATTGCTACTTAGTTTGCAGTCAGTTAGGTATAGGTTGTTCCAATATCCAAAGTGCCTATATTGAAATTAAACTTATAATAGTTTGAGATAGGAGGAGATCAAGAAGTATCATGTCTTAAGGTGTCTTTTCCTTTAAGTGTCAGGGAGATCTCATGATTTAGATTCAAGGCCAAAACTTTGGCAGACAAAGAAACTTCACATTTTATAATGTAAAATAAATTATAATTATTGGTAGTGAAAACCTTGATGAAGACTCTTTTTTGACAAAGAAATTGGATTCGTAATAATAGAGTTATTTCATTCTTTCCAAAGGTACCACTCAACATGGGGAATAACTAGCTACCACAAGACAACAAAGGAAGGGTCCATAAAGGAGGTTTCTATTAAGAGATAAAATGAAATATAGTACTTATGGTTGTATAGAAATTGATAATGTAATATTCTACCTAATGTGGGAAACATCATGTGGTTACCCTCAAGAGTGATAAATATGGTCTACTCAAAGGAAGTGATATGTTTTACTCAATAGTAATTATGTGGTCCATTTGTTGATATTGATGTGCAATAGATATTGACTCATATATTCACTTATGTGCCGGTATGTAAGTCCAACAAACAATCATTGGAATATGTCAATGAATCTATATAACATAATATGTTGTGTGAAATATAAAAACATAAAGATTAGAAACATTATATTCCTTTCTATAATATTTTTCATTTATTTGATGCATGGAATTGGAGGTGATGATAAATAATATAGAAAAACTAATGCTAATTCAATAATATATAAATATATGACTAGATATAACTTTCTATAATATATCTCCTATGTAAAATTATAATATAATAAAATAAAAATATCAAAATTTAAGCACATAATTTTTAAACTAGAAATAATCATCAAGTGCAAAATGTATCTGTGACACGTAATATGCACCTTTAACTATATTTATAAATTAATTGAAACTTTAAAAAATTAGTTGCATTTTTATTTTTAATTAATTAAAAAATACAGTCAAGGGTCTTTCCTAAGTATTACATAGGCACTACCCATCAAGTGGTGCATGACTCCCTAAATATAGGAAAATTGTAAAATAAACATGGTCATTTATGTGATATAATTATCATTTACTTTTGTGTGAGTAGCTACATTACGTGCATGACCATGATTATTTTCAACCTGTATCACTCTTGTGTTAATAAGATCCTTACTTTATCTTTGATTTTATATGAAAATATAAAAAATATATTTAAGTCACTTTATATGAAAAATCAAACAAGTTATTGACACAAAATAAAATAAGAAAAATTGTACAAAATTTCATGTAGTTATGGAGTCTTTATTCAAAGTTTTTAAAATAAATTTTATGAAAAATTATATATTTCAATTTAATATAGTACTAAATTTCTTAAAAGAAGAAATTGTGTCAATATAGCTAGCCTTAATATGATCACCAAACTTTGGATACAAAAAACCTACATAAAAATGGATATAACATATTTTAGTAGAATGTTTTACAAATTATTTATATATATATATATAATTTTTAAAATATTAATAAGCAATTTTCTTATAAAAAACAACTTAATATATCTCAAATGTGATACCTAGTTTAGAATTAAAAATTCATAAATAATTTTAAGCAATTCACATTTTCAATATATCTACTAAAAATTCAGGCATAATATATGTGAAAAGTTAACATGACCATCCTTTATGGTTTATAAAATCAAATAAAATTGATTAACATCAACAATGAAATCAAACAAAATGAAATGGGGAGTGAGAGTGGGAAAGGTAGTGGGAGCCCTAGGGCTTCTAGAGATGGCGACATGATGGGTGTTTTAGAGAATGAAGAGGGTGAGGATAGCAATAACATGGATACTGCTACTGCCATGTTGGCTTTGGGCATTTTTGGGCCCTTTGTGGTTTCATCTTCATCTCTTCTTCGATTGGAGGGAATCCCTTGGGATCATTCACATTCTCTTCGTGGGGCTAGTTTCTCTTGTTCTCTCATGGATCGGAGAGGTTTTTGGTGTAGATGTTGGGTTTGTGAGGAGATTGCACTTGATGGAGAAGACAAGGCTTTAGGTGATGAAGTTGGTGTTGGTGTTGATGGAGAACTTCATGGAGAAGGTGTTTGGTGCAGTCACCGGTTAGGAGGAACCTCAAAGAGATCAATCCGACCAAGGAAGCAAGATTAAACACAACAGAAATAAGAGGATATGATGGAGGTAAATGCAGAACTAAATGGATTAAATCATGAAAACTAATTGTAGGTCGCCGTTAGCATTCGGGTTACAAGATTTGACTCACTAGCCTATCACATACATGCTTAATTACATAATCAATCAACTTCGGACCTCTAAATCTTAACATATATCTTCTTTGTTCTATCTGATTGATTACTAATGCTCAATTACAATGATTTATATGATCGAAGGAGATCCAGTCTTCCCAAAAGGGACCAAATGCAGAAGAACAAGATCAAACATGAAAAATGAACAGGTTGGCCTCTGCCAAATAGATTCTTCTGGAAAATCCAAAGGATGAAGTGTAGAATAAAGGGAAGGTCGGCCAAATGCCAAGGAACATTGGAAACCACAAACCGAGGCTCTGCAAGCTACAAAAAGGTTCCACAAGATTCTCTGATAGAAAAATAGGTCTAGGCAGTTTCGACATCCAAAGCCATAAAATTATCTCAGAATCCAAAATCAGTAACTTGCCAGAAAATGATCCTCATGCTCCACGGTTTAGGAGCAAGGAAGATGACCATGTCCTCAAGTAAAATACAAATCTAGAAAATTCAGTGAGCAAATGCAATAAAATACTAAAAGAGATGCTGAAACTGCAAAAATAGAAAACAAACTATAAAAAAAGGTTTTTGGTTGATGCAAGATTGCCAAGAACCGAGGATTCTCCTACCTTAGACATTTGGGGTTGTTGAAAAAGAGTGAGTCTCTCACTTTTATAGGGTCAAAGGAAAACCAAGGAAGTCTACTTCTTCTTGAGAAATCCAAGATGAATCCTCAACTGGTGTGCCTTTCCATTTCACAAGATATTCCATGTACTGACTTCTCCGAGTACTACGCCCAATCCTACTGTCCAAAATATCTTCAATCTACTCTAGTTCCTTATAGGGTAATAATTTTTGTAAGTATGCAATATTGTCTTCATCAAATTCTGATTCATGATATTATTGTAGATCTGCAATGTTAAATATAGGTGAAATACTCAAACTATATGATAATTCCACTTTATATGCATTTTCAGAACTGAATTTCCTCAAGATCTTGCAAGGTCAAAACTTTCTCATCTACACCTTGTAATAGGTTCCAACTGGAAATATTTTTTTTCTCAGATACACCATCACTTCATCGCCAACATAAAATTCCTAATGTTTTCTCTTCTCATGTGCTTTCTCCTTATATTTGTTGTTCATATCCTTCAAATGTTGTCAAACCTGAATATGTAAGGCCTTCATGCATGATATGCAAATTCTTCTATCTCTGCACTCTGCTTGTCCTCTTTACTGATATCTCTCAATTTTGATATACCTATAGGGTGTTCTCCGATAACAATCTCAAATGGTGTTCATCTAGTACTCCTGTTTATTGAATTGTTGTAGGCAAACTCTTCTTGTGCAAGAATCAAATCCCAACTTCTGGTCTTTTCTCCAACCAAGCATATCAACAAATTTCCAAAGCTCTTGTTCACTACTTTTGTCTATCCACTAGTCTGTGGGTGAAAACTAGAACTGAACTTCAAATCTATCTTCATCTTCTTCCAAAGTGTTTTTGAAACATAACCAACAAACTTAGTGTCTCTCTGAAACTATGCTTTTTGATAATCAATTAAATCTCACCACTCCCTTGAAGAACAAGTCAGCTACATGTACTACATCTAATCTCTTCTTACAAGGTATTAAATGAGTCATCTTCAAGAATCTATCTACCACCACAAATATGGAATTATTCCCTCTCTGAGTTAGGTAATCCAAGTATGAAATCCATGCATATGTCATCCCAAGGTCTCTCTGGTACTATCAAAGGTTTATACAATCACACATTTCTACTACTGCCTTTTACAACTTCACAAACTCTTCAACTTTGCACAAATATTCTAACATCCTTATGAATTTGGGGCCAAAAGTAATGTGCACTTACTAATGCTACTATTTTGTCAACCCCAAAGTGTTCAGATAATCCTCCACTATGCTTCTCCTTTATTAGATTTTCCCTCATAGAACTCTTCGGTATGCACAACTGAACTCCTCTTAATAGCATCCCATCCTAAATAAAATAATCCAACCATTGACTTGTGTCCATCATAACCGATTCTCTACATGCTTTCAAATGTTCTGCAAAATTCGGGTCAGCATCATACAATGTCTTTAACTCCTCAAATCCTACTAATATCACTCTCATCTCTGTTAGAAAATTCCTTCTCCTACTCAATCCATCAATAAATTTGTTTGACTTCCCACTTCTATGCTTCAACACAAAGGTTTAACTCTACAAAAATTCTACCCATCTCATATGTTTCTAATTCAACTTACTCTGACTGTTCAAATACTATAAGGCTTGATGATCAGTATACAACACAAATTCCTTAGGCAATAGGTAATGTCTCCACTTCTTCAAGGCTTGAACTATGATATAAAATTCTTGATCATACACTAAATATCTCCTTCTAGAAATATTCAATTTCTCACTAAAATAAGCTACTTCTCTCCCTTCTTGACTTATTACTGCTCCAATTACATTTTCACTTGCATCACAACCCACTTGAAATACTTTGTTGAAATCCAGTAATGCCAACATAGGATTCTCAGTCACCTTATGCTTCAACAGTTCAAAACTTATATTTTCTCTAGTTGTCCACTTGAATTCTTTCTTATCTCCTCTCATTGTCTCATTCATAGGATTACAAAATGAACCAAAATTTCTAATAATCTTTGAGTAGAAACTAGCATATCCATGAAATCATCTTACCTCTCCAATGCTTTCTTGTGTAGGCCATTCAACAATTAATCTTACCTTATCAAGATCCATCTGTAATCCATCCACAGATATCACAAATCCCAAATAGACCAACTCTTTCTTCATGAAAGTACACTTCTAAAGATTTATCAACAATTTCTCTTCTCTCAACCTCTGGAAATTTTTTTATTAAATGCAACACATTCTCCTCTTTTGTCTTACTAAAAATTAGAATATCATCCAAATATACAATTAAAAATTTACCCAATAATTCCTTTAATACCTCATTCATCAATCTCATGAAAGTACTTGGTGCATTAGTCAACCCAAAAGGCATCACCAACAATTCATACAATCCTTCATTTGTCTTAAATGTTCTCTTCCACTTATTTCCTTCTCTGATTTGGATATGATGATATCTACTCTTCAAATCTATCTTTGTGTAGTATTTGGATCCACTTAAACAATCCATTATGTCATCCATCCTAGGTAAAGGAAATCGATACTTCACTGTGATCTTGTTTATTTCTCTAGAATCGGTACACATCCTCCATTCTCCATTCTTCTTAGGTACTAACACTACTGGTACTGCACAAGGGCTCAAACTTTCTTTCATCAAACCTTTCTTCAACAATTCTTGGACTTGTCTATTCAACTCTTCATTCTCTACCGATGTTATTCGGTGTGCATCTTTATTAGGAAATCTAGCTCTAGGAATTAGGTCCATGAAATGACTGATACTCCTTATAGGTGGCAATCCATCAGGTACATTATCTATAATGATGTCTTCATACTCTATCAGCAACTCCCTTATCTCCTTCAGTTTTTCTTCTTCATGCTTCAAGTTCTCAGTCTTCTTAGGAACTAAGGCAAAACACACATTCTCATCTCTCATTCTATCTAGGAATTTCCTTCCATCCACTAAACAGATTATAGAATTCATACAAACTTCACTCTTCCAAGGCTCCTCCAAAGGTAATAGGGTTTGTTTCATCCCATTTGCTACAATAGTTTATATGTTCTTTCTCCCATCATGTATTGACTATCTATCAAACTACCAAGGTCTAGCCAACAAAATGTGACAAATATCCATAGGCATAATATCACACAGAACTTCATCATGATAATTTTTTATTCTCAATTTCACCAAGCATTTCTCAGTTACTAACAACTTATGATAATATTGAATCCATCCTATCTGATATGGCTTAGGGTGTTTCAATCTTTCCAACTCCAATTTATTCACCATTTCTTCTAAAATAAGATTATCCAAACTACCACTATCAACAACTACTTTATAGCACTTACTTGATACCTTACACCCAGTCTTGAACAAATTTCTTCTCTGCAAGGGCTCTTAATTTTCTTCAGTGTGACATAGGGCTCTCCTCATCATCAATAATTCTCCATCTTTCAGTTTCTTAGTTGATTCGGCTGGACTTTCTTCCAAAAATGCTATTCTCCCAGTATTCTTTGTCTTCTTACACTCAAAGGCATGATGTCCTTCTCCTCCACACTTAAAACATGTTCCTTTAAACACTCTCTTTTCTTGTCTTTTGTCATCTTTTCCAAGGTCTTCATTATGGTAACCATCAGGTTCTCTTCTGAGGTAAAAATTTATGTCATCCTTTTAGTATGAACTTTCATATTTGTTTACATCTTTGTCCTTGTTCTAATCTGTACAGGTTCCTCTTCCTCTTGGAAATCTTCCTCTGTAAAACCTTCCACCTCTACCTCTCTGTCTCTGCTCATGTCTTTTGTTCCATTTATCTTCTGCTTTCACAGGATATTGGTAAGCTTCTTCAACACTCTACAACTTGATCAAACTAAGTTCATCTTGTATAGAATCCACAATTCACTCAAATATCTTGTAACTTGTTCAACCTCATCATTGAAATGACCAGATCTGATATTCAACTTTTAGAATGTTTTGGTATACTCCTTCACACTGGTTTCTTTCTATTTCAAGTTCTATAACTTTTGAAAGAGGTTCACTTGATAATCAGTTGGCACAAACTTTTATTTTAACTTGGCAACCATCTGCTCCCATCATTTGATCTTCTCTTTACCTCTTCTTTGTCTATCAACCTACAAATGGTCCCACCAAAGAGATGCATGACCTTTCAACTGGGTACATGTATATTTCACCTTCCTTTCTTTTGCAGTGTTCTCAAAATCAAAGTACTTTTCCATCTCCAAGATCCAATCCATTAATTCATCTGAATCCAAATTACCATCATACTCCACTAGTGTAAAATGTGGTTTAGTGTTCTCTCTACTCAAAACCCTTACGAACCTGTCTTCATTTGGATCAATTGCTCGTGGGTTTTCTACTTGTTCCACCAGTGCTTCTTCTTCATTATTGTTCATGTCTTAAATATGTCAGCCTCTTCTTTGGGATGTCTCAATGGCTTCCAACAGTGCTGCAATTTCTCTCAATATTTCCATCACAATAGGGTCTGCATTCCCATGTGCTCTGCCATTCCTATTTTCTCTTCATGCTATCTTCAAACCAATCCTCTGCAACTGCAGGTTGGATCGACAGTCCACCACCCCACAACAAAATTCTCAGGACAACGCAATCTCCAGAACAAAATATCACTCTGATAGCACTTGGTGTAGTCACCGGTTAGGAGGGATCTCAAAGAGATCAATCTGGACTGAGTAGAAAGAGTAAACTGATGAATACGAAGAGGGGGGTGAATTAGTATACCAAAAAATACTATAATCAATCTTTTAAATAGTTTAGCAGATAACTGGTGCAATAGATTCACTAATTAACCAGTTAAGATAAGTGCAAACCAAATAGCAAACAAATCATTCACCCACAAGAGCACAATCACCATAACACAAGATATTTGATGTGGAAACCCAAATGGGAAAAACCACGGTGAGCAAAAAATCACAAGTAACTATCTGCAGAATAGTAACCAGACCTCTAAGTCCATTTTGGTAGTCTAACGCTGAAAATGATGAGGAGTTTGTCCATAGGCAGTGAATGAATCATAGGGCAGCTTGAAGTTGCTAATGTATTCTTGCAACTTTGATTGGAGTTGATCTTTTTGTTTGAGCACATCTTCACAAAATAGATGGGGTCGGTAGATTTTACTCAGAAGTAATTTACCCTCACCCATAGCAACACTAATATCATTCTGTTGTTTTTGTATTTGTGTCCTGAGTTTATTCATTTGCTTGACTAAGGCAATATTGAGTGCCTTTTCATGGTTCTTTCTTCCAGTTGCTTGAGCAACATCCTCCAAGCATTGTACCTGGTCCTCTACTACGGTACAAAGAAGTTTGAGCTTGGATAGAGAGGAGTCAGTACTAGGGAGGTTAGTACTGGGAATTAGACTGGTAAGGGTGTCAACTGCAATTTGTATGACATCATGTTCTTTCTTCTTCCACAATTTTTCTAGTCTCTTCTATGCAAGTTTGATGCCTCAAAGTAGCTCAGACTCATCTACTGATTGAGTCAGACATGCAAGAGTTAGATCAATATGACTGGTGGAATCAACCAACTTGGTTTGATCACTAGTTGCCTTAGGAGTCTACCCTCCTTCTTTGGTCTTGATCTCTACTTCTTTTCTCTTCTCTTCTTCCTTCTCCTCTTCCACTCTTTTCTTTTCTTCTTCTTTCTTCTTCTTTGACTCTTTCTTTTTCTCCTCTTCTTGTTTCTTCTCCATTTCTTCCTTCTTCTTATTCTCTTCCTTCTTTTTCTTCTCTTCCTCCTTCTTCCTTTCTTCTTCCTTCCTCTTGTCTTCTTCTTTCTTCTTCTCTTCTTCTTTTCTCTTATCTTCTTCTCTCTTCTTCTCTTCTTCTTTTCTCTTATCTTCTTCTCTCTTCTTCTCTTCTTCTTTTTTCTTATCTTCTTCTTGCTTTTTCTTTTCCACTCGTTCTTTCTCTGCTTTCTCTTTGTCTTGTTTCTCTTTCTCAACTTTTTCTTTGTCAGGAGTGAAATCCTCATTATCTAAAGCATCAACATCAATAGGGTCAATTTGTTCTATTACTCTTGCACCTTGACTATCAAATACCTCATCCGGTTTGTCTGAGGATGGGTCAGGTGCTTGGTCATCCTGCCTAGTGGCTTCAGATACTCGGTGCATATTGACAACATCTTTAACATGTATGTGTGTATCCTTTTCTACTTTAGAAGTTTTACCTTCTAGTAACCTAAGTATCCTCCTTCTCATAAAGAAGATGCCTTTGTTCTTATCAATAATTTCAAATAACTCAAAATTTGAAGCATCAGGAAAGTACTGTGCAAAAATTTTCTCCCTGATCTCTTGTGCTCTTTCAATGGTAATGTGCCATTTATTATCCAAAGAATTATACAAATAATTTGGAGTAAAAGATTTAATCTCAGAAGGTGACCGATCATTAACACATAAATATTTAATGACCTCCTATTCTACCTCCTCTTTCTCACTATCATTAAAATCATCAAAATATTCAATTAAGTCATCAAGCACTTTCCTCCTAATATTCTTTATTGTCCTCTTACAATGTGTCATTGGTTTATAAGAAGAAATATCTATATTTACTAGTACAGAAGTTGCTGGTACATTACCGGTAGACTTTGGCTTTTTTCTTGATTGCCTTATCTTCTTTGTTTGAATCTCCGGTTCAGTGTCTTCTACCTCCGGTGAGTGATTCCTGGACTTCTGCTTCCTCTCGAATACTTTTGCCAGAATAATCTCAGGTTTCTTTTTGGCTAGTGACTGCTTGGTCACTTTCAGACTGGCAAATGTAACCGGTCCAGATACCGATGGCACTACTTTGCCGTTTTTCTTCTTTGGTTCCTCAATCGGTGTGACCCTTTCTAAGTAGGTACCAGTTCTTTTCTTCTTTGCATCCAATGGTGAGGCAAGTAGGGTAGAGTCATACCCGATCAATATGTCATTCACCACTTCATACCCCATAGGGCCAACTAATTCCTTTCTTGGTTCCACCACTTCCATTATGCAGTCATCTATCCTTATTGTGTAGCAGATGTCATCTTCATACTTCTTCACAATATCACCAGATATCCCCATTCTCTGGCTCATCTTTCATTTGAATTCATCAAAATACTTATTTAGAACCTTAGGATATGCAGTTCCCAGTACTTGTAGACTCTCCTTGATCTGTTTGGAAACCATAGGTTAGTAGACCATTGAACATCACCTACTCCAAGGAAATAACCTTGAAAGTAGAAGAATAGACTGACTAGAAGTTGTCCAAACTTGAACCTTAGAGATTTATCATGTTTGATGGATTTCAGATTCACCAACAATTCCTTCTGTAAGCAGGTACATAGGTCATATTTAGTACCTTCCTTGATCATCCTATAAGCAACATTCACCACAGCAGTAGGGACATAATTCATTCTGCTGGCATTAAATATCCTGTAACCAATCACCATGCAAGCATATTTTACCAGATCATAAAAAATGGTGTTGACGGTCATTTCCCATTGGTCACTCATAGAAGTGGTGAGCTATGTCATTTGAGTTTTGGTGACCTTTTATAGAACTGGTACTTCTCCAACATTGCAGACTCTGGTGACAGCATGAATCGCTTCCGGTGTGGTGTCATGGGTCCGCTCAAGATACATCTTGTCACCATGCACTCTACTGAGGATAATGCGAATATGTTCTTCTATAAATTCTTCTAGAAAGTATATTGTATTGTGTAGATTCATCTTCTCAAGGATGCTATACTCTGGTTTGATCTTCTTGTCATCTCCATAGAATAGACTTAGCTGGGAGTGAATTACTAGGGATCCTAGGTCTTCCAACTTACAGTCTATATACCTTGAAATATCTCCCTCGACAATAACTCTGGCGAGAATTTGAGATAGGGCATTGTATCTCATTTTGTTTTGAAGAAACTCAAGTGTATCTTTAGGTGCACTAGAACTAGAATGCGATGCAGAAGCCATAACCAAATGGTAAGAAAGAATTTCAGAAAATACCTTCACAATCTAAAATTTTAGGTTTTCCAATATCACGCGCAGTACACCACTTCGGTTGCTAGTTCACTGCTTAGTATTCTTCATTGATTGCTTGAAGATGATTGCAAGATTTTGCACATGATTTCTTTAACTACTAAACAAATTGCTCTGGTTGCTCTGCTCTTGAAGATTCTTCTTTCAAAAATAGATAAGTGAAAATGATGATGAAAAACCCTTTTAAACAAACTCTTACCTACCATAATAAATGCATCACCGCTAGGGCACAAACCCTAATTTTGCCTTTTACTGCTTCAAATCTTCTGTCAACTGATAGGTAACATATATCGATAAAGGTCTTTACTGATATAAATCAGGGGTTTGAAATATTTCATCGATATGTTCCCTCTAATCTTTTCTGAAGCTTAGTTTGTCGGTTCAGAGACTTCCACACTAGGTGCAGAAGCAGGTTCATCATGTGACTCTTCTTCTGATTTCTTTTTCCAAGTTTTATTCATTTCTATTTGAACAGTTTCAACATCAATCTTCCCTTCTGGAGTGATTGGTATATCACCTGATAGGTTCTTTCTCACTCTGCAAGTTCTGGCAGTGTGTCCCGATTTGTTGCAATGATAGCATACCATTCCAGGTGTTCTCCATGGTCCATTATTCATACTTCCATTCTTCCTTCTGCATGTTGTAGTAGTGTGACCACTACAACAACAGATCAAACAAGTTGCTCTCCAACTAGTTGTTGCTTGATAACCACCTGACCGATGGTCATAGGTATTGTACTGGTTGGGATTTCAGTTCACATAAGGTTCTGAGATTATTCCTTGAGTCATTGGAGGTTATCTCCCACTGTTGTGTAAAACTGACCTACATTCAAATGTTCTATGCCCAAACTTGTTGCATGCATAACAGTTTCCATTAAATCTACTGGTTCTAGGAATATTGTTTTGAAAATAAGGAAAATTGTTGTAGGCCTTGCTTCTACACACATTGGCAGTATGTCCTTCTTTGAGACAATTAAAGTAAACAAGTTTAAATTTTTGCTTACCTTTATCCATGGATGTCAGTTTCTTCTTTGATGCTTAAGCTTTTGTTCCAGAGGTCTCACCTTCCTCATACCCAGAGAAACCAAGTCCAGTGGTATTCTTTACTGGCTTTGTCAATTCTAGCTTTTGCTCTAGCTTAGTAGTACTCTGATTGAATTTGGCAAGTATCTCCTTTGACTCAGTAAGTTCCTTGGAAATGGCAGCATTAGATTCCATCAAGGTTGCATTCTCAAAAATGGCCATGTTTAGTTCACCTTGCATTTCTTCTTTTTCCACTTTACTCTCCTAGAGATGAGCGATAAGGGTACTGATTTCTTGCTTCAGCTTGGAAATCTCATGATCTTTGTCTTTTACCAAATCTTCAACTTTCCTTCTGTTCTCAAGCTCCTGACATATTCTGATAGTCAGTCCTTCCAACTCCCTTCTTAGGTTGGCTTTTGATTCATTCAGTTTTTCAACTTCTTTAACTAGGGCATCCATGTCTGCTTCATTAGAAGAGCTATTTTCAGTAAGTTCCATCAGTTTTTCAGCATGCTCTCTTCTCTTGGCCAAAGAGGCTTTATACTTGACTTTGAGTTCATCATAGGCTCTCTCAGTCTGAGTGAGACAATGAGTAAGTTCCCTCACACTATATTCCCCCATATCTCCTTCCAAGTGGTTAGACTTATAGAAAGGTTGGCTGTGATACCAATTAATGAATACTAAGAGGGGGGGTGAATCAGTATACCAAAAAATATTGTAATTAATCTTTTAAACAATTTAGTAGATAACCAGTGCAATAGATTCACTAATAAACCGGTTAAGATAAGTGCAAACCAAATAGAAAACAAAGCATTCACCCACGAGTACAATCACCATAACACAAGATATTTGATGTGGAAACCCAAATGGGAAAAACCACGGTGAGCAGAAACTTACAAGTAACTATCTACATAATAGTAACCAGACCGGTTAAGGTCATACAATGTTCTTCACTAGAATAGATCCTGTTAGGAATCTACATCTCTGTTAGGAGCTAAGTCCTGTTAAAGACTACCTTGTTAAAGGATTTCAAATGCACAATTGTGAACCACCTTGTTAGAGGATTTACAAAGGCTTTGTTGGACCTACCTAGTTAAGGGTCTCAGACTTGTCAAAGATATTAGTAATCAACAAGTGAATGATCTAGATGCTAGCACAATATGCTTAATTAGATCCTTGACATCTCATTGTTAATATATTTCATCATTACTTCAGTCTTCAATATCTTCACACTCTATCTCTTCACACAGACCTAATCTTCTCTTCAAAGATCACACATAACCTTTTCTATTCTATCTCTCATACATGCAAACCCTAGACATGATGTCCTTATAAAGGAATCTAATTTCATGTTAGTCCAATAGAATTAGAATACAAGTTCCTAGGTACAGTGCATCTAGACACATTTGGTAACACGACACAAACACACCATCAAAGTGTCAGTGGATGATAACTCATCACACATTACAGTAATACTGGTTGGTAACTCATCACAAATATATACCAATTAATACAATATACTAATTATCGGTTGTCAAAAATGAAGACTAGAAGAACGTAGTGTTTGATAACTCAATGATGAACCACTAGTACCAAATCGGTACTAAGAGGGGGGGGTGAATCAGTACAGACACAAATACAGTCCAAAACTAGTTTGACGACAGAAACTCACAATGACTGATAAACAGAGATACCGGTAAAACAGAGTGCAACTGGTAGCATCCAGAATAACTCAATCAGTTATGAACCGGTCACTTACTAAGCTTTTCTCTTAGCTCAATACCACATTATCATAATATTCTCATGCATGAACTAGTAGACCTCACCATCAAATCTTCACAACAGTGAGTTCAATATGTTTTATAGACAGGCATAAAACATAGAAACTTCATGTGCAATCAGATAAAACAAAGCATCACAAGACAAAAGCATTTCACATGACACACATATTTTTCACATGGAAACCCAACTAGGAAAAACCATGGTGGGGATGAATACCCACAAGCTACTTTCTGAACTCTTTAGAAGTTTGCTCTGTTAGGAGCCTTGTCCGGTTAAGAACATTACAATAGGTTCTGGTAGGAACTGATCCTATTAGGGATCACATAGTTAAGGGATACTCGGTTAAGGGTTAAACCCGATAGGGTCACCTTGTTAGAGGATTTTAAGAACTCAATAGCTAAAAGGATCTCCTAAACTTCTCTAGCTTCTCAGAACTCATTAGCTTCAAGTTACCCGGTTAAGGGATTTATAGCAAGCCAGTTAAGACCACCCGATTTAAGGGATTTTGAATCAAGCTAGTTAAGGCTACCCTGTTAGGGGATTTTGCAATTGTTGAAATGGTTAGAGATCAACAGGTATTACAATGATTTGTTAACAGTACTTAATACTAATACAGATCCGTTTAGGCTCCTCTTTTCTTTCTTCACATACACTTTGTAGGTATCTCTTTTCTCCTATGGTCTCGCAAGAATCTTGTATCACTTTCGTTGGATAAACACTCACAACTTTTTTCCAACAAATTTAGATAGAAACCTAACATCGACCTTATAGGGAAAATACAGGTCGGTAGCAAAAACCCTAAACCCTAAACCTGTTAGGTTGAGCAATTCAAACAGTTCGATCCTGACCATTTGAACATATTGCATTGAATGCACCAGTCTTGAGTCAATCTCAAGACATTCTCCATCATCCATTATCCACCATTTTCATGGCAGCTGATAACCCATCACACGTTATCACTATTTGATAGACTTCGCACATTCCCGAGGTAGATAGGAATAGTCTTCTTCATGCAAGATCCTTCACGCACACAGAGCTTACGTGGTAACATGATCTGTCCTCCATCATACTACTAACTCATCACACAAAGATCACCGATTGAGTCACACAGACTTGAGATACTCCAACTAGAAACCCCAAAGTGGAAGCTACCTTACCAACCACTAGTCATACAGTGCCTCCATGTGTCGGTTCCCATAATTGCATGCTGGTTCACTTTGAACAAATGTGTCGCTTCACTTTGGCATATATCGGTTCACACATATGCCGGTATCTCTTTCTTCACTTATCTCATGTGCCGGTTCACACTATGTCTCATATTGACATCAATGACAACATACAATATCATTATGTCTTCATGCCAGTTTACATAAGGCTCATGCCGGTTCACATAATTCCAACAATCTCCCACTTTGGCATTGATGGAAATATACAAAAGATATCTTCTCTGCTTCACATCTTCTCCCCATTTGCTGCAGATGTCTTTTCACTTCACTTCTTCTCCCCCTTTGACAACAATGCTAAAGTGGAGGTACAATCATCACTGTTTCCTTATGCAGCTCCCCCTAAGGAGTAGCTTCCTTAAACACACCAATCAACCAAATATTTGTCTATCTAGTACCTGACTGATGTGGAACAACCACTTTTAGCTCACCTCCTGAAGGGGCAATACCCCTAGTTCACCTCTCAAATGCACAAATTTTGTCTTTGGGAGAGGCTTGGTGAATATGTCTGCTAACTGCTCCTTACTGGACACATGCTCTAGTGCAATCTCTTTATTCTAAACCTTTTCCCTCAAGAAATGATACTTAAGCTCAAAATGCTTGGTTCTAGAATGTAAAATCAGATTCTTTGATATATTTATAGCACTTGTGTTATCACAGAATATACTTACCAGTTTAGATATAGGGATCTTGAAGCCTTCTAGTACATGCTTCATCCAGATTGTCTGAGTGCAGTTCATGAAAGCTGCAACATACTCCGCTTTCGCTGTAGACTGAGAGATGCAACTCTTCTTTTTACTCATCCATGATACCAGTCTACCACTGAGAAAGAATGCACCACCAGTTGTGCTCTTCTAGTCATCCACATTACCGGCCCAATCAGCATCTATGAATACTTTTAGATTGAAATTATTGTTGTATGGGTACCACAATCCATAGTCAACTGTTCCCTTCAGATACCTAAGAATCTGCTTGACTGCACTCAAGTTAGATTCTCTTGGACTCTTCTGGAACCTTGCAGTGATGCCAACTGCATGTGCAATATCTGGTCTGCTATGTGCTACATAATGCAACTTACCAATCATTGATCGGTATTCCTTCTCATCAACCAGTGCGGAATCATCTTCCTTTGTCAATTTGCAACCGGTTTGCTATCTTCCATGACAAAAGTCTTCAACACCTCTTTGACATATTTGGACTGAGTGATGAAGATTCCATCTTTCATCTGCTGGATCTGCAGTCCAATGAAGAACTTAATCTCCCCTGTGAGTGACATTTCAAACTCTTTCTTCATCTCATCAGCAAACTCATGACTCATCTTATCATCTCCACCAAAGATGATGTCATCAATAAAGACTTCACAGATCAGGATCTGATCTTCTTCAGACTTCAAGTAGATATTACTATCTTCACTTGTTCTCTCAAATCCAATCTTCACAAGATGGGAATGTAGGCGCTCATACCATGCCCTAGGTGCTTGCTTTAGACCATATAATGCTTTGTGTAGCCTACATACTATGTCACTGTCTTCAGATAGGGTAAACCCATTTGGTTGCTCAATATATACCTCCTCTTCAAGTACACCATTTAGGAATGCAGATTTTACATCCATTTGATATACCTTGAATCTCTTAAAAGCTGCATATGCAAGAAGCATACGAACTCCTTCCAATCTAGCTACAAGAGCAAAGGTTTCCCCATAGTCTTCACCTTCTTCTTGAGCATATCCTTTGCATACAAGTCTGGCTTTATTTCTAATCACTGTGCCATCCTCATTCAACTTATTTCTTAACACCCATTTGGTGCCAATGACATTCTTATGCTCTGGTCTAGGTACGAAGGACCATGTACCATTTTTCTCTATCTGGTCAAGTTCTTCTTCCATTGCCTTGATCCAGTCTTCATCAATATGAGCCTCTTTGAATGATTTAGGCTCAAATTCAGAGATCATGCATAAGTTTTCTCTGATCTTTCTTTTGGTAAGGATTCTTGCATCCTTATCACCTATGATCTGCTTGGGATCATGATTCAACTTGACATACCAAGGAATGGTCTTAATTGGTTCTTCTTGCTTTTCTTCTTCATCCTTATCTTCATCAGTATCAACATTCACCGGTTCAGGAACACTGTTACTGGTGCTTACTTGACTAACAACCGGTTCATTTACAACTTGCTCACTGCTGGTTTTCTCAGTCTTCTTAGAGGATTCATCAACTCTTACATTGATGCTTTCCATAATTCTCTGAGTCCTATTGTTGTAGCACTTGAAGGCTTTACTCTTGGTGGAATATCCTAGAAATATTCCTTCATCACATTTAGCTTCAAATTTGCCCTGATGTTCACTTCTCTTGATGTAACATCTGCTACCAAAGACCTTAAAATAATTTACCATAGGGGTCTTACCAGTCCAATACTCATAAGGAGTTTTGTCCTTGCCCTTTTTGATGAGTACCCGGTTCATAGTGTAAACTGCAGTGCTCACCGCTTCTCTCCAAAAGGTGTGAGCAACCTTTCCTTGGATCAACATAGTTCTAGCTACTTCAACCATAGTCTAGTTATTCCTCTCTGCTAGGCCATTCTGTTGTGGAGTCCGAGGGGCAGATAGCTGTCTCTTGATGCCAAATTCTTTACAGTACTTGTTGAATTCACTGGAAGTGAATTCCCCTCCTTGATCAGTTCTGAGACACTTGATCCTTCTACTGCTTTCCTTTTCCACTAATGCTCTAAAAGCTTTGAATTTCCCAAAATCTTTAGACTTGTCTTTCAAGAATGTGACCCACATCATTCTTGAGCAGTCATCAGTGAGAATCATGAAGTACCTATCACCCTGTACACTTCTAGTTTTCATAGGACAACATAAATCAGTATGCACAAGATCAAGCAAGTTGTCAGCAGTGAAAGGTTTACCTTTAAAAGTTGAGGAAGACATTTTCCCCAATTGACATTCTCTACACAAGGTATTATCCGGTTTTCTCAGCACCGGCAACCCTCTAACTGCCTTGATCTTACTAGCCTTCATAATGTTGTCAAAGTTCACATGGCAGAATCTCCTATGCCATATCCAGCTATCATCAAGCTTAGCCATAAGACATGTACTTATATTAGCATTTAGATGAAATAGGTTACCTTTAGTTTGCATGTCGATGGCTACCAATTTACCATCTTTACCTTTGATTCTGCAAACTCCATTCTTGAATTGCAGAAATGTCACATGCATCATCATAAACGTGTGATCCATCACATATGTATTTTAAATCAACATCCATCACATAGCTAATAAACATTCCAATTTCCATAAATAAACATAGTTTAAAAATTATCACATAAATAGTCACTCTCCCTATCTCCGTCTCCATATTAAAAGGTGCATCATGAATTAATTATGTAATGGCATTGGAATTCAAAACATAATGAATTAATTATGTAAAAAAAATTCTATCAAGAAGTCAATATTAAATAGATAATATAATAATCGCATACCTTATACATTTCATTCTTCATCATCATGAACATCAAGGTCATCATCGCCAACATCATCATCATCATCATCATCATCATCATCATCATCATCATCATCATCATCATCATCATCATCATCATCATCATCATCATCATCATCATCATCATCATCCTCGTCGTCATCGTCATCATCATCATTATCATCAACGTCTTCACCATCATCATCACCATCATCACCATCACCATCACCATCACCACCATCACCATCACCATCACCATCACCATCACCATCACCATCACCATCACCATCACCATCATCATCATCATCTTCTTCTTCTTCTTCTTCTTCTTCTTCTTCTTCATCGTCATTGAGAAACTGTCGATCGTCATCATCATCCACTTCATCTTCTACTTCTTCGGTATCTTCTTCTTCCATCACATTATACTTTATTGGCCTTCCTCTTTGATCATGTCTAACAACAAATGACCAACCCGGTTAATGTGGAACCTCTGAGTAAAATACTTGCTCACATTGGCTTGGAAGAACATAGGGCTCATCCCCAACTGGTTCAAATGACCTTGTATTTAGCATTATAAAACCATTATCATGTTCAATAACAGTTCTATCAGGATCATTTTTATTCAACATAGCCTATACCATTTGATGACAAACATAAATAATTTGAAGGAATTAAAGTCACACTCAAGTATATCATCCAAAATGCCATAGTATCAATTTTGAGATTGTTGAGGATGAATGTCATTTCTTGATGAAATATTTGTCACCTCAAAGACTGTAGTGATGCCAGAATCACAAGTTTTCTTCGTGTCATCCAACTTTTTTATGCGAAATTTATGACCATTGCACCACATAGCGTTGTGGTGTTTGACCTACAATATGTCAAACATGTAAAATAATTGCATTGTGAGTTGATAAACATATGTTGATTAATAAATTTATACGTACCTATTTATCTCTTAAATCACATGCTAAATCAATTTCCCTTTGCGTAACATTGGAATCTCCATTACGATGTGCTTCTTTAACCAATGAAGCCACACCTTCCCATGTTAACGTGCATCCAAAATGTTGACAACGTTCAATCCATACCATCATCCAATCAAGATTGTTTGCAATATACAAATGTAGTGCATCCCACTCTCGACCAACTGTACAAAAAATAAATAGACGTCTTACAATTGATTTATTTTGAAGATTAAGAATTAATTAACTACAATTACATCTTATAATTACCTCTCACTTTCCTCAATCTACCTTTCCCCATCAAGTACTCCCCTTTGAATTTGTTAATGATGTTGGGATCCCAAATGCGATCCACGTGGATCTTTACTGCAAACTTAGGAAGATATTAAAAAATGTACACCATAGTCTAGTATACCATATATCCCTCCACCATAGAACCCTCAGGATGCTCTCTTTGTCGAACCAAAGCCTTCAAAAATTTCAAGTGCCTCTCAACCATCCACATTGACCTAGTGTGTATAGGTCCACAAAATTCAGTCTCCTCAACTTGGTGTATGAGGTAGTGTTCTTGTGCATTGAAAAAAGCTGGAGGTAGACACTTTTGCATTCCACACATTAAAAGAGGAATTTTTCTCTTCCAATATTTTATATCGTCTTTATGGATTTCTTTACATGACAACCACCTACAAGGTAATCAAGACGCAAAAAAATATATTACATAACAAGTAAAACAAATCACAAATATAATATCTATACAACTAACTAAACAAATATCACTACTTACCTCGTGTATTTTCCAAGATCATATGACTTGCTTGACATTATTGTCAAAGTCATCTAGGAGAGATAGAGGTAGAACGTACTACAACAATTATAAAATTATCTTTTCTTTTTTTTGTAACATAATGAAAAGTACACATACACACAGTACTTAAATACGTACTAAAAACACAAGAACATGAATTACCTTAATGAAGGTATGCCAATCATGCGTTTTCATCCTTGGCCCAAATTCACTTTTCTTTGATATGAGATTGTTTATGTTCGCAACAAATCTTGTGGGGAATCAAATTTTTCGTATGACTTCTTTTATAGCATTGCTTTGTTGGTCTGTTAATAACCAAGGAAGCTCACTTATATTAATCTGGTCTCCATGGCTATTTGATTGAATGACATTTATCATTGCATGGTTGGAATCCTGAATGTCACTACATTTTTTGACAATTTTTTCTTTTTCATGCCTTCCATCCAATATTTTCCATACTGTCTCTGTTATATTCTTTCCAATATGCATACTATCAAACAAATGAACAATTTGTAACTGCTCGTAGTAGGGCAACCTACTAAATTGTTGGGGATAACTTTTTAGTCCCTTAGGAAGGTGGTCATTTATGCCTTCACGACCTTCATGATCATCAATCACATCATCAATAAACTAAACAAAATAGAAAAGATGTTTTATGACAAACCAATAGATGGAATGGCATTACCTTGACGATTAATTCTATTATATTCCAACTTCCATAGGTGATGTGTCATTCTTCATGGCTTTGATGTATTCTCTTCTTTCCCATTGAAAAGATGTTTTTCAGTATTTCGATACTTATGATTTTTGTGGAGAAAGTGCCTATACTCATCAAACACCTGCTTTCCTAAACTTTTTGAATGATGAGATTTCATCTTTGGACCACAAACAAGACATGCAAATTTTCCCTTTGTTTGAAGACCTACAAGGTAATGTATAATTGGATTAAATATGATAATTTTTTGAATTATAATGTTCATGCACAACTTAAACACTATAACATACCACAAAAATGTGTTAGCCCCAGGGCATCGTGTATTTTCCATAGAAGCATCGCGTAGAATTGAAATTGTCTTTGTCCTATTGGTCTAGAGATGTCATTCATAGTGACACCATTCCATAACTCTAGCAACTCGTCGATAAGAGGCTCGATATATACATTCATATCTTTAACTTGGTACTTACCTAATCGAATGAACAAAAACATTACATAATTATTATGACCATTTTACTGCAATATTTATAATTAAATTTAGACAACTATATTTAAATGATAAAATACCTAGAACAATCATTTCCAACATTATGTGCTCCCTCTTTATTGACATCCATGGAGGAATATTATTGTTGATAACAAAAACAGGCCACACTGAGTAAACAGATCTCATCTCTCCAAATGGATTGACACCGTCTACTGCCAATAAAAGCCTGAGATTACAAGGTTCTTCTTTAAAGTGTGGCCACTTTTCCTCTATGTCCATAAATGTTGAACCATCTACAGGCATTCAAATAATGTCATCTCGACTTCTATTGCATGCATGGTAATCCATAATTTGTGCCAAGCTAGTGCACTTGAATAATCGTTGCATACGTGGAATAATGGGAATATAGCGAAGAACCTTGCGAGAAACCCTTTTTGTTATTTAATCTATTTGATATCTACTGATATGACATTCAGGGCATTTAGTTTGAAATTCATGTTTTTTTTGATATATAATATGATCATTGGGACAAGCATCTATTGCTTGATACTCCATTCCAATATCTTTCATAACGGCAGATAATTCTCGGTATGAGTGAGGTAGAATATTTGATGGTGGTAACAAAAACTCACCTATCAATCTACAACAAAAAAGTATAATTTGTTATAATAAAGAATATTAATGGTACAACATGATTCATAGTTTATTATGACATATATGACATACCTTAACATACGTGACATTGTTATGTTGGATAAACCATTCATAACCTTCAAGTTCACCAACAACAATACAATAGAGAAAAGAGTTGCTTACAAGCCTTCGTAGAGGGCCTCAGATGCCTTCTCAAGTAGAGGGACATCATGAACAACATCAAGATTATCTTCATCATCATGATCAGCTGTGCGATTACCAAATGAGTCATGGATCAATGTATTTGTACCATCATCTTCAATTGTGTTTTCTGGCTCATGATCATCATCTTACATGGGATCATTATCTTCAGCTTCGATATTCACACCTCCATGTTCGTCCACTTCAAAAACCATATTCTTAGGGTTGTGTTGATCCATACCATGTGCTTCGGGGTGCTCGACCTATATAAAATTGATAAACATAAATAAACCGTGATCATGATCTCATCATCACATGATTTATTATGTATATAAATTGTCAAAACGATATGATGAAAAACTTACCAATGGATGATAATCATGTCCACCTTCAATGTGACCATGCAGCCTAAAATGTTTCTTCACTGTTTTGATTAGAAGTCTTCTAGTCTTTAACCTCTTACAAATTTTGCACGGACAATAACATTTTGCATCACCTTTTCTTTTCAAGTTAGAACACAATCTAGCAATTGTCTCCTTATTTTGTTGTTCATTGATATTGTTTGACATGGTCTTTCTTCATAGGCAAGAAAATAGAAATTATCATCATTGAACAAAGAATCTTATTGAATTTATATTTCTAGTTTTCTTATGGTACATCACACATGGAAAACAAGAAATACTCAATAAATAACAGGATTCATTGATCTAGTATTATCACAATCTGCACTTGGCCTTCAATATTTTCTCCTCCTAATACTATTTATCCATTACCTGTCAAGTACAGAACTCCAAAATCCATGGCTATTAAAATACATAAGACAACATTGTAGCATCTTATAATCATCTGTTATTAAACCAAAGCACTTGGGAGTGATTCTTTTGTTTGTCATGGTCAAGGAAAATGGTGTCTACTGGAGCCTTGAATAACTGACTAGAAAGATTTTTAATTCCTTTTCTTTTTCCTTCTGATTTTATCACTCACTTCCATCCTCCGAGTCAGATGCCCTCACCCTTTTCTTTCTTCTTGTTTTTTCATACTCATTGTCATGCTTTGAATTATTTTTCTTTCTTGGTGACTCCTTACTACTCTCACTGTCAGTTTCACTCTCAGAATCTGAGTCTGATGTATCAGAATCTGATGAACCTGATGAACTAGAAGAATCGTCATTAGAGGTAGATTCATCTGGCTCGGGAATAGACTTTTGCTGCTACATTACAAGCCTTGACATATTCTTCAAATACTCACGTAAACTCTCAGTGATACCACCAAGACCAATAGAAGTAAAGAAATTGATAGCAAACCATGAATTTTTGGGATTGTCCTTTGGAGAAATTGAATCAAAAGACTCCTACATTGTTGGATCATTCAACCTTTCATTAAGAAACAATATACCAAGCTGCTCTGCTAGCTCCTGCAAGAGAATCTTTATAAAAATATAGGAAGAGGAAGTAGTATCTTCCTCTGTCAGATGTATATAAGCAAGACAATGCCATGGAAGAGCATCTGTGCCAAGTAAGTGGGCAAAAAACTTTGCAATATTACGCAATTTATTTGTTTCCAGTCCGTGTATCATAGAATACTGTTGTACAAAATACTTATCAAAAAATTCCTCATAATTTTTATTGATCATACAAAATCTTTGCCCAAGAAGACCATAATAATGAAGGTGTGTTCTCTCTTGACTAGGTTCAAGCTTGATCTTTAGTAGATTATGACCAGCTTCCTCAAAATCAACACTTGACATGATTGTCAAATAAATTGTACGTCTTAAATTGACCAAGTTTGTCTCTGTCTCATCTTGTATTCTCAGTGCTTCCTCACCTTCCTCTTCATCATCATCATCATCATCATCTGAATCATCACCTAAATCATTCTCCCCTTCTGCTTCATTTGAAGAAGCATCTCCAAGGATATCTTTCTTCAGTTTTTCATAGGTTGACTCATGCTCTAAGAAATCAGGATCTGGCTTGAAAACATCCAAACCAGCTTCTTGATCAAGTTCATCTTCTAGGAAAACTTTATGTGTTAACTGATTTGGGCACATAGCTGGATGACCCTCGAACTTAGCTTTGCAAATTGCAAAAAGGCCTTCAATTAAAAACTGTACTCATTTGTCAATTTCCCCCTCGTGTAGAATACCTCTAAATCTTTCAAAAATCCCATAGAGACCTTTGGGTGAAAGGTCTTGCAACAAAGAACCACATTCTTTCACGAACCCAACAACAACCTTTACACTGTCATCTGTGGGGTTCTTTAGTAAAAGGATGAGAAGTTCCAAGGCAATGATCTCATGTGCAAATTGTTGATTCACTAAATGAGCTATGAATTTGGCTGCTGCTATCAACATGTGCTTATCATTGCATTTGTATGCCCTCTTAAGCTACAAAATAATTCTTTGCAAAAGCAGATTTCCAACTTCAAGAAATTTTGTATTTACCACAACAACCAATGCAGCAAAAACATTTATAAATCCAGTGGATGCCATTTGGGATTTTACTTTCAACTGAGGAGGTTTCTATGTACTTACTTGTCTTTCGATTGTATCCCTATTTCAAGAATTTCTTCTATCAACAAATCATTTGTTGTAAGTTGTACAAGTGGAAGATTGAACATGCCTTCCATGTTATCCTTGTTGATACGTTTAACACCATCTTTTGCAACAAATCTTTAGAACTCCACTATTTCATTGAAGAGTGAGTAGTAGGGACAATCTAGGACACTTACAAAGGTTTTGCAAGAGAGATAAATAGACCTAAATATTATGGCTTAATAATGATCAATAGGTAAACAGATAAGAAACTCTCAATATCAAAATGACTTTCTCGGTTGTCTCTACTAGAAATGGATAGATCTGCTAATAATGGCTTATGACTGTATGTCAACTTTAGACTCAATCCAAGAAGAGCTAGAACTAATATGTGATATCTAGATTTATGATCTCTATAATATAACAATCCCATAATTATGTTTCCATGCATATATACCACAACACAAACATCATGCTAGTGTTCAGACATAGCAATTGATATCCTAATTATAGAATGTGAAATATGCACATAACTATGAATAAAGATTAAGAAAAACAAAGAAGGATGCTTATTGCAAACATAAATGACTAATGGACAAGAATTGAACTCATTTTAGATAGTTTTGAATATCAAATTCACTTATTTGTGTGCATTTAGTAACTCATGTACTTGTGGCCAACCATTTATCTCTTTCATAAATTAAACACTTACTAATAACATTAAATGGCTGAGTAATTATGTTTTAGTTGAAATTGAAAATAAAATATTTTATTTCAGGATAGCTCACACTATTCCCTATCATATTTTAGACTCTCAGTTTTGTTAGTAGCGGTTTGATGTCTTTGGAGCTGATCATTGCATTTCTTTAGTTACATTTGCCAGCGTACTCCTAGCCTGTGCCAAAATGGGAGCTTTGGAACAGGGTATGGACATCCATCAAAGCATAAAAGATAGAGGAATTTTGTCAGATGTAGTTGCAACTGCTCTATTAGCATGTATGCAAAATGTGGAAGCATAGACAAGGCATGGGAACTGTTTGACAAATTGCCTCAAAGAAATGTGGTTTCCTGGACTGCAATGATTGCCGGATATGCACAAAATGGATTTGTTGAGAAGGCTTTAGAAACTTTCAAGCAAATGCAATCGGCAGGTGTAAAGCCAAATTCCATGACCATTGCTACTATCCTCCCTGCTTGTGCCAAAATGGGAGATTTGGAACAGGGTATGGACATTCATCAAAGCATAAAGGATAGAGGAATTTTGTCAGATGTTGTAGTTGCAACTGCCCTGGTAGACATGTATGCAAAATGTGGAAGCATAGACAAGGCACGTGAACTATTTGATAGAATGCCTGAAAGAAATGTTCTCTTGTGGACTGCAACAATTGCTGGGTATGCACAAAATGGATTTGTTGAAAAGGCTTTAGATACTTTCAAGCAAATTAAATTGGAAGGCATAAAGCCAAATTCCACAACCTTTGCCAGCATCCTCCCTGCCTATGCAAAAATGGGAGCTTTGGAACAGGGTATGGACATCCATCAAAGCATAACAGATAGAGGAATTTTGTTAGGTGTTGTACTTGCAAATGCCCTGCTTGACATGAATGCAAAATGTGGAAACATGGAGAAGGCTCGTGAATTGTTTGGTATGATGACACAAAGAGATGTGATCTCATGTGAACAATCAACATGCGCATATACGGGAGGAAGGGATTGCTGCTACAAAATTGAATGCTCACTCCTCAATCACAGTTCTATGGTTTTACGATATTAAACTAGGGCAATTAACCACCGCATGCATATGTTTTGCAACATGAAATTAAAAACTAGGTCAATTTGAATCTACCTCCTGTGCGAGATTGCAAGCAATGCCACAAATGCCTTTGACGCGGGTTTGATGTTCTTGGGGGTTGAAGTCACCATGGATGCCTACGCGGGATCGCAATGCACAAATGAATTCCCCTCTTCTTTTTTTTTAAGTAATGGCCATTGTCGTCAGAATTATGATGAACTCGAGAAATTTTTTGAGAAAAAGAAAATTCTCATTGCTAATGCCTTCTTCGTCGAAACCAAATGGGAAATTTCCATCGGAATTATGAAAAATGCGGGCATTTTTTCAAAAAAAAATCAAATTTGGTCACAATATACCTTCTCCATTGGAAACCTTAGTCAAAAATCTAGTCCAAATGTATTAGTGTCCTTGTCTCTTTCAAGAGCTAAAATCTGGACTTCTAATACAAAATTTGACTATCTACAGATATGGTTAAAGAATTTATTCCAAAATTATTTACAATGCCTGCAATTGTATTTTGAACATCTTTAATACTTTTATCTATACCTACTATAAGTAAAATTGAATTGCAGCATACCTGGTAAATATTTGTATATTGCATCAAAGCATTATCTATCATTTTTCAATCTATCTGCTATCTGTACCTTATCTAATTCAATTAACTAATTAAAAGTGGCCCTCTTGGCCTGAGAAAATCAGTCTAGAGCATGTCGGTTGGATATCTACTTCAATGATTGAAATTACTTAGAAATATGCTTTGTCAGCATCTCGAGCTTTCCGGATGGGCTTGCTTCCTTATCAACTTGGCATTTCTGGACTAACTGGTGCAAGATTGGAATGGAATGCCCAATTATTTTCTTCTCCTCAGTCCCTTCCTTGATCATTTTCTGAGTTGCAATCATCATGAGTTTGATTGAACTCATCTCTGTTATGCTCTTATGCTCAGCATTAGCACTTGTAATTACCAACAATGTATTCTTGGTTGTCAGTTCTCTATCGGATTCCTCTCCCTTTTTCTCTAATGATTGTGCAAAAACACTTATCTCAGTTTCCTTTTCCTTATCTCTGGTGCAAGTGCACCCAAAGACACAAATGAAGTCTAAAAGAGCCTAATATCACCCATGAGGTGAAAATGATCATCTATAATAGGTTGATACTTTTATGAGTCAATAAGACCCAATTGATGTAAGGCATTGCCAGGGATGCATTTTATAAACCACCATGGATAAATGACAATGTGGGTCAGTAGGTGTCTAGGAATGAGTCAAGAAAATAAATATTGGTCCTAGAAACATCAAATCAATCCTTGGAATAGGTCGAATACACCTTAGAGTCACCAAATTTGAAAAGTGGAAGTTGACAACTTTTGTTGTCATTGCAAAATATTGTAAAAAGGGATAACTAATCCTCCAATGGTTCCAAACTTTGAAAAATGGTTGCAAACCATTACGAAGGATATAATATGCCCACTTGGATTGACTCCAAGTTGTTGTTGGCATAGTTGTTGAAGTTGATGAAATTTGATGATGTTTTGGAGTTTGGAGCAATATAATATACTTGGAGTTTTCTAAAATTATGTGTTTTTGCTATTCATTTCTTATCAGTATGGATTGGTGGATGTATGAAACCAATTGGAAGAGTTAGGTAAGTCTCTTACCTTTTATTTGAATCAATTTTAAGGTTTTGTAAAAACTGGGTTGTAGGGATCCATCCAAATCTAACCAAACAGGTCACAAACCCTACCGACACCTAGGGTTTCACTGTAAAGATGCCCTTAATCTGACATTTTCACTAGATGAACCAAAAACCTATGGGAAAATTTTTTAAGGGCCATTGTATCATGTGACCACCTGAACTATAAAAGTGGAAATCACTTGTAGAAGATAAAGCAGATGAGATCAAGTCCTGTAACCTTGGATTTGGTGGTTTGACACCCTAACCCATCTTGCAGAGGTGTTGGTTTAGTTAGGGGACTAATACAAAGGGTACTTTCTTTATAAATTAGGCCTAATTGGCTTAACTTGGTCTTGAAGGATAGTAAGGGTACAAACCTTTCAACTTGTGGTTAGAGTCTACACCTTTGGGGAATTGTGTAACTAGATAAAAGGGTATCTGAATATACCTTTAGTTTGTCTTTTCCATTGATATTTTATTAAGTTGTATCTGAATATACCTTTAGTTTGGAAAACTCAACCGGTAGGGCTATTAGACAATTGGACAGTTGTGAGACAAGTATCCCCTTACAAAAAATGATAGCTAGATCTTATGGGTTTTTTGTGTTGGTTGGACCACCAAAAGACAAAATCCAATAGGTTTCCATCCCTCAGGTACCAAAATATACTAAACTGGTTCACGCAAGGGTAGAATGTTTTCATCATACCGGTACCAGAAGATACTAAACTGGTATGGATCTGGTAACACAAATGGTTGTGTGTTGATTATTTGGTAGGTGTGTTGTTCACACCTTGAACAAACAAAAGAACTTGTTTTGGACATAGTAGTTGTGGGTGAGATAAAGTTTTCACCTAGTTTTTGGCCTGGCTCTACATCATATTGGTATCAAAGCATGAGTTGGATCACTTGGGGAAAGTGATTTGTGGTGTATGTCCATGGAAGGAAGTGAGGGAGAGGCTAGCAAAATGCCTCCTAAGAGTATGTCTCAAGATGCCATCATGAAGTTGTTTGAAGAGATGTTTGAAAATAGAGTGAGGGAGTTAGAGAAGGCCAAAGGCAAAATAAAGGAGGGTGAATGTGATTCTGATGAAGAAGAAGAATGAGGGGGACAAGAAGAGACCCCAAGGAAGGAAGTTGAGTTACTTGTAGATTAGAGAGCATTTGTTGAGGTCCTAAAGTCCATTGGTAGAGAATATTCATCAGGTAAAGATGACATTCCTATGTCTAGTGGGAAAATGAATGCAGAAGAAGTGATGGATTGGATTGAGGCATTGAACAACCATTTTGAATGCAAAGAGACCCCTACGAATAAGAATGTTATCTTTCCTAAGTCCAAGATGAAAGGAGTAGTGATCACTTGGTGGAATTACCTCCAAGGAAAGAGGGTAAAGGAAGGTAGAGGTATGATAACCTCATGGGATAGAATGTTGGCAAAAGTGAAGGCGCAATTCATCCCGGTAGACTATGAAGTCCAAGTCTACAAGAATATGCAACATTTGAGGCAAAAAGACCTTTATGTGAGTACATATATCGAGGAGTTCTATAGGTTGAGTCTAAGGAAAAAACACCATGATGAGGAACTAAAGAAAGTGGCAAGATATCTTAGTAAATTAAAATATAGTATCCAAGATGAGATTAGCATACTAGCACTGGAGACATTGAACAAGTGCTTTCAACTAGCACTAAGAGCAGAGGAGAAGCTAAAGAGAAAGAATGATCAGAGTAATAGAGGTAGATGGGGTAGAAATGTTAGAGGCAGAGGCCCTATGAATGGTAGAGGATAGAGTCCTAGGCCACAAGGAGAGGCTAATCAAGAAATTCAGCATGGAGATGGTAACACAAGAGGGGGTTTCAGAGGAAGAAGACCCAAACATAGAGGTAGATTTGGTGGAAGAATCTTGGAGCCTTTCAGATGCTACAACTGTAATCAAGTAGGTCATACCACAGCTAAGTGCCCTGAGAAGACTAGATCAAGCTCCCAAAGAGAGAGGGGAACACATTTGGTTCAAGACACTAATTGTTAGAGTGTCAATTCACCTAATTCCTATAGACTTCTAGAGAGAGGAGAAGCCTTGATGATGAGAAGAACATTGTTGATGGTACCAAGGAATATTGAACCTCCACAATGGAAGACACTCTTCTGAACCATATGCAAAGCAAGAGGTAAGGTATGTAAGGTTATAATAGATTCAAGTTCAACTAAAAATTTAGTGTCCTTAGAAATGGTAGAGAAACAAAAATTGAGAAGAACTCCTCATCCATTTCCATTTAAAGTTTCTTGGCTTACGAAAGGAAAACAGACCTTGGTAGAAGAGAAATCATGGGTTAAATTTTAGATAGGATCATACGAAGACAAAATTCTGTGGTATTATTGAGATGGATGCATGTAAACTTCTTTTTGGGAGACCATGGCAATATGACCTCAAGGCTCATCATGATGGACACAAGAACACCTACTCCATCACCAAAGATGAAAAGGTGATTGAATTGATGCCCTTGCCTGATAATAGTGAGGATCAGAAGGAGATGGAGGCCAAGATCATGATCATGGAAGGAAAAGAGTTCCTAAAGGAAATCAAGGAAGAGGGAACACCTTGTTTTGTAGAGATGTCAGTACCAAGGCAAGAAGAAGAGCCTATTTCAGATGGCAAAGTAGAAAAGAAAAGGGTGATAGTCTCTGAGGAGGTGGAAGAAATGTTGAGCAAATACAAGGACATGGTTGCAGAAGAGTTGCCAAGAAGCCTAGCCCCAATAAGGGGGATAAGACATTGTATTGATTTCATTCCCAGTGCCACCTTACCAAACAAGACAGCCTACAAAATGACTCCCCATCAAAATGAGGAAGTTGCAAGGTAGATCCCAGAGTTGTTTGATAAAGGTTTGCTACGGAAGAGATTGAGCCCTTGTGCAATCCTAGTTGTCTTAGCACCAAAGAAGGAGGGAACATGGAGATTGTGCATTGATTTCGGGCCATTAACAATAGAACCATCAGGTATAGATTCCCTATGCCTAGAATAGAAGATTTTCTTTATTGTTTAGGAGGTGCAAAGTATTATTCCAAGATTGATTTAAAAATTGGTTATCGCCAAATAAGGATTAGAGCCGGTGATGAATGGAAAACTTATTTTAAAACAAATGAGGGATTGTATGATTGGAGGGTGATGCCATTTGGGTTGTCAAATGCCCTGAGCACTTTCATGAGACTCGTGAATAAGGTGTTGAAGGAGTTCATTGCTAAGTTTTTCATAGTGTACCTAGATGACATCCTAGTGTTTAGAAAGACAAAGGAGGAGCACCTAAAACATTTTGATATAGTCTTGAGAAGGTTGAATGAATAGAAACTAATGATAAACATGGAAAAGCGTGTGTTTTTGCAGGAAGAACTGACTTACCTTGGGTTTATGATTTCTAGAGGAAATTTGAAAATGAATGCCGATAAAGTGAATGTCATTCTCACATGGCCAACTCCTAGAGAAATTGGTGATGTAAGGAGCTTTCATGGCCTAGCTAAATTTTATAGGAAGTTTATCAAGAATTTTAGCCAGATTAGTGCTCCCATGTTAGAGAGCATTAGGGGTGGACAAAAGTGCAAATTTTCATGGACCAAGGAGGCAGATGAAGCATTTGAAATGTTGAAGAAAAAGGTATCATAGAAATTGGTTCTTACCTTACCGGATTTTGACACAATCTTATAGATTGAATGTGATGCAAGTCATTTGGAAATAGGTGCAGTACTTAGTCAGGAAGGTATGCCAGTTGCGTTTTTTAGTGAAAATTTGAATGATGCTAAAAAGAAATATTCTTCCTATGATTTGGAGATGTATGCATTAGTTAAGGCACTAAAGCAGTGGAGGCATTATTTTCTTCCCAAAGAGTTTGTTGTGTATACAGATAATCAGGCACTAAGGTTCCTAAATAGTCAAGAGAAATTGAGCCATAAGCATATGAAGTGGGTTGAGTCCATTCAGGCCTACACCTTTACAATCAAACGCAAGAAAGGTGTCTCTAACAAAGTTGTAGATGCTCTTTGCAAAAGGGAACTAACAGTTTTAGAAATCCAGTTGGAGAGTGCAGGAGTTGATTCCCTCAAGGGTATGTGTGTTTTAGATGAAGATTTCAAAGACATCTACAAGGTATGGACTGAGTTTGATACCTAGTATCATTTAGAGTATTTTGATTATTTGATTCAAGATGGTCTTCTTTTCAAAGGATGCTAGTTATGCATTCCTAAATATTCAATGAGGGATAACATAATTAAGGATGAACATAGTGGTTGTATGGGGGGATACTTTGGATTAGATAAAACTCTTAAGTTGGTGAGAATATTTTATCACTGGCCTAAATTGAAGACAAATATCAAAAAATTTGTTGATTCATGTGTGGTGTCAAAAGGCCAAAGGGACAACAACAAATGTAGGACTATACTAGCCATTGCCCAATCCTTCAAGACCTTGGGAAAGTGTGAGCATGGAATTTATGATGGGTTTGCCAAGAACTCAAAAAGGTTTTGATAATTTTTTTGTGGTTGTTGACAGGCTTAGCAAGATGGCATATTTTTTGCCATGCAAGAGCATAAGTGATGCTACATATGTTGCAAACCTTTTCTTTAATGAAGTTGTGAGAATACATGTTTTACCCTTGAACATTGAGATGGACAAAGCTATGAAATTTGGAGGACATTTTTGGAGGAATTTATGGAGGAAGTTAGGCACAAACTTGTCTTTTAGTTCATCTTATCATCCTGAAATGGATGGTCAAACAAAAGTGGTCAATAGGTCACTCAAAAATTTGTTAAGGTGCCTCACCAAGCAGCATGGTGAAAAGTGGGATTCCATCATCTCTTAAGAAGAATATTCATATAATGATTTTGTCAATAGGAGAAGGAGCTCTTTCCAAATTATCTATGGACTGAATCCAAGAGGTGTGCTGGAATTGAGAAATCTACCCTTAACTGAACATATCATTCCTTGTAGAGAAGAATTTATTGAAGGGATAAAGGAGATTCATGAACAAGTCAGGATACAATTGTAGAGAAGTATAGAGAAGTACAAGGAGCAGGCTGACAGAAGAAAGAGAGATGTGTAGTTCCAAGTTGGAGACATAGTATGGGCCAATCTGAAAAGGAGAGATTGCCAAAAGGGAAACACACAAAGCTCATGATGAGAAAGGTTGGACCTTGTCCAATATGCAATAAGTTTGGGAAAAATGCATATAAAATCCAATTACCTTCAGATATACGTATATCCCCAATCTTTAATGTTGCAGATCTGACGCTATTCAAATGTACAGTGCATGAAGATGGTACATTTCCGGTGGAGGATGCAACAAACATACTAAGAGACTTTCCAATTCAAGGGCCACCCAAACTTGAAAGGATATTTAACATTAAGATTGTGAAGAAAACTAGGAATAAGGTCTACAAACAATACCTTGTCAAGTGGCAAGGACTCCATGTGGCTGATGCAGTATGGATGGATGAAGACCAGATGAAGAAACATGGGACTACCCTGCCAGAACTCATCTCAAGTGGACTTGAGATTCAATCACCCGGGGAGTATGGTGCAAGAGCACCCAAAGACACAAATGAAGTCTAAAAGAGCCTAATATCACCCATGAGGTGAAAATGATCATCTGTAATAGGTTGATATTTTTGAGAGTCAATAAGACCCATTTGATGTAAGGCATTGTCATGGTTGCATTTTATAAGCCACCATGGATAAATGACCATGTGGGTCAGTCGAAGTCTAGGAATGAGTCAGGAAAATAAATATTGGTCTCATAAACATTAGACCAATCCTTGGAATAGGTTGAATACACCTTGGAGTTGCCAAATTTGAAAAGTGCAAGTTGACAACTTTTGTTGTCATAGCAAAATGTTGTAAAAAGGGATAACTAATCCTCCACTAGTTCCAAAGTTTGAAAAGTGGTTGGAAACAATTAGGGAGGATATATTATGCCCACTTTGATCGATTCCAAGTTTTTGTTGGCATATTTGTTGAATTTGATGAAATTTGATGATGTTTTGGAGTTTGGAGCAATACAATATACTTGGAATTTTTTGAAATTCTATGTTTTTGCTATTCATTTCTGATCAGTATGGATTGGTGGATGTATGAAACCAATTGGATGAGTTAGGTAAGTCTCTTAGTTTTCATTTGAATCAATTTTGAGGTTTTGTAACAATCAGTTTGTAGGGATCCATCCAAATCTAACTAGACTAGCCACAAACCCTATCGACACCTAGGGTTTCACTATAAAGATGCCCTAAATCTGACATTTTCACTAGAGGACCAAACAACCTATGGGAAAATGTTAGAAGGGACATTTTATCATAGGATTTTGGTGTTGTTTTGTAGGGAGGATCTGATTCCAAAGAGATTGAATTGACCCTAGGCAGGCATCTCTATGTGACTGTCTGAACTATAGAAGTGGAAATCACTTGCAGAAGATAAAGAAGATAGGATCAAGTCTTCAAACCTTGGATTTGGTGGTTTGACACCTTACCCCACCTTTTATAAGTGTTGGTTTAGTCACGGGACTAATACAAAGGGTACTTGCTTTGTAAATTAGGCCTAATTATCTTAATTAAGTCTGGAAGGATGGTAAGGGTACAAACCTTTCAACTTGGGGTTAGAGTCTAAGAATTTTTGAAATTGTGTAACTATATAAAGGGTATCTTAATCTACCTTTAGTTTGTCTTGTCCTTTGGGATTTTGTTAAGTTGTGTTTGGAAAACTCAACTTGTAGGGCTACTAGGCTACTGGTATGGCTACTAGACAATTGGATAGTTGTGAGAAAAGTAGCCCCTAACACATCTGCTAGCCAGATCTTATTGGTGTTTTGTGTTGTTTGGACCACCAATAAACAAAATCTAATAGGTTTCCATCCCACCGGTACCAGAAGATACTAAGCTGGTTCACATAAGGGTAGAGCAATTTCATCATACCGGTACTAGAAGACACTAAACTGCTGTGGATCTGGTCACACAAATGGTTATGTGAGTTGAGTATTTGGTAGGTGTGTTGTCCACACCTTGAACAAATAGAAGAAATTTTTTTGGACATAGTAGATGTGGGTGAGAGAAGGTTTTCACCTAGTTTGTTGCCTGGCTCTGCATCACTCTCCTTCCAGATTTTTCTCTTTATCTTTCTCTTCCAGTTTGTTTTCTCCTATATTATCTTCTTTTTCACTAGTGGCTTGGCCACTTGGTGTAGAATTTGTTACTGTCAGTTCCATTTTTCTGTATCCCTAACCTATTCATTCTTATCTGGAGGACTATTGTCCTCAACATCTATAACCTGTTTAGTATGTACACTAGCCTTCTCTTCCTGTATCTCCTCTTTATTCTATACATTTTCTTTTGCCATATATTCTGCATTCGATTCATTAGCATCTTTCAAAATTGTCGATGGACTATCCAGTACATTTTTGCCTTTGCCATCAACCAGGATATCTGAAGTGACAAACTTAGGATTAGCTTCTGGTGATGTAAAGAAATCAGGGTTGTCAATAAATAATTCAACCCATGCCTCATTGGTTTCACTGATTATTTCTTTAACTCTACCAACCATAAGGCTAACTCTCATGTGCCTACTTCTCAAAAATTTTCTATTTGCAGTTTCAATGCACCTATCCATTTCCTCCGGGGTAATTGAACCATAATTATTTCATAATGCTCGAACATTTATGTGTCGGTATTTGCTTCACAATCTCTAATATAGACTTCTTATATATGTCCAAATATAACAAAACTGCCTCCTCAATTTCTTTTTGCTCATTATCATCCAAATGTTCATAGTAATGTGGAATGTTCTTAAACATACCATCCTTTGTTATCTCATCTATTAACTCGGCACAAGACATAGCTCGAATTATTATTACATTACCGGTTTCAATAGATTCATTTGTGTCTTCCTTCTTCTTCTTCTTCTTCTTGTCAGAGGATGCAAGAGTTTCCTTCCCTGGCCTTTTCTTCTGAGTAGGATTCCTATCAGTTGGCTGAGTTTCTAGTATCTTAATGGCTACCTTGCTTATTGGCTGCTTCCTTGTCTTCTTAGCTTTCTCCTTTGGATCTTCTACCTTCTTTCTTTGAACCCTTTTGAAAGATAGAGGAATTTCATCCTCAGTCTCAGTATCAGATGTAATTGGTACGCGGAGAGCTTTAGGTTGTTTCCTCTTATTGACTTCTTTGGCTGATGATGCATCAATTATAGTTTGAATGTCTTTTGAGACCTTTTCAACAAATTGACTAACTTTCTTCTGCTGCCTCTCTTTCTTCTTTTGATTGAATTCAATTTTCACTTCAAGTTCTTTCTACTTTGTTATCCCAAATGATTTTTCAGATTCATTTGTCCATGCATCAATAAGAATCCTATCATATGCATCCAAAATGCTTGCATCTACCTCAAGACCTATTTCCTCAATTCATATTTTCCAGGGTATACAACATCCATAAGAGTTTCATCCTTTTTCACCATGAAATAGATTTCAATTGAGTATTTCTCAGCTATGTGCTTTGGAATTCTTTCCATTGAATTCATGGCTTTCTAAAATTATTTAAAGTATCCCCAAACTTTGTCATCTCTTAAGTTTCCCAAGCCAGTGATAGCACCCTTAACCTACCTACCTACTGATATATCAAAGGCCCATTGCCTTTTTCCCAAACCCGGTATCTCATTCAATAAGAAAAGAATTAAGAACACTAACAAATTTCCATACCAGAAAAATCCTTTCTTTTCTCCCTCAATCCTCCCTAAGATAATAATCAACTCTTCTTTCATCCATTCACACAGATCATACTTTTCATCCTTCTTCAACAATTGATATGTAGCAAAAATGCAAGAGCGAGAACATAGTTAAGTCAGTTAGATTGGGTTACCTTCTAACCTATAATCATACTGACAAATTTGACATCATTATCAGTAATGGTATTGACTCTCATTCACCAATTATCAGAGGTTGCTCCTGTGATATTGTTGATCTCATCATTTAATATCCTCTTCTCTGGTTTTTGACCTATCTGACGTAAGTCGGTGATGGCCCTGATTGCTTCCTTGGTGATCTAATGGGATCTATCCAACCAACTAAATTTAGCATGAACTCTACTCAACATGTATAGGATTATCTCATCCTCAAACTTAAGAATATCCAAGATTTCGGTTAAACCCAAGTCTACAATATGCTTGAATTCGGGCTTGATGATTCGAGAGTTGTTTAATAGTTCAAATTGTTGGTATTATGGATGTGTTGTATTAGTTTTTTCATTGATTTCAGCACTTATCCTTCTGGAGATCTACATTGCTAATTTGGCACTATGGTTATATTGGTTATGTTGAACTGGCACATTGTGTCCATGGGTGACGTTAGTGACTTATGCACAGTCACCGATATATTGTTCACTAGCAGGTTATATTGTTCACCGACACTGATGATAACTTGTTATCATCTGGAGATCACTTGATTATGTCAAATACATGGTTTGGATACTTGGTTTTGGTGTTTTGGTTATTGGTCTAATCAGGTTAACATATTTGTTGTTGTAAAGCAGAAAATCATGATCGAACCCTAAGTGTTCCTCCCCACCACTCCAAGGAGAGAGAAAGGAGGTCACTAGGGTTGACGATTTTCACTTAGGAGAGACTTTACATTCAAAAGAGGGGTTGAAACCCACAAGATCCAATCCCACACAATGCAAGATTGGATTCTAAATGAGTTTCAAGGGTTATGATAGCAAGGCTACCCTCTTTTGTAAAGAATGTAGATAGAAGGATTGAACTAGGAATGCATGTAAAGTGAGAAACATTCACTTATAAATAGAGATAGGAATATAGGATGAAGCTGTGGACCTGGAATTAGCAGTAAAATGTTGAGACGATGCTGTCCTGCAAATTTGAGCGAAAGTTGATGGGACGATGGTGCCCGGCATGCACACGGTCCTCCGAAAAATCCATGAAACGAAGGGGGATCTGTTCGTCTCTGCACAAGGATTCCAGATCTTCAATTACAGCCGCGTACCTGCAACCTACACACAGAAAAGAGAGGACGATTGGGGGGTTAGGGATTAGGGGTTTGCCCTTAGGTCAAACCCCGGTTTTGGAATTAACCAAGAAATGAGAATGCTGTAAATGTAAATGATTGTAATGTAAACAAGTACTAATACCTTGTTGTAAGAATGTTTGTATTCTTACATGCGAAGGTGTAAATGTTGTTGTATGTTGTATGTTGTATGTGGTATGTGATCTCCTCTTCAATGGTTGAATCCTTGTCTTGAATGCAACACTTAGCCTTGAATGGAGACTTAGAATGATCAATTGCTTGAAGGAACGATTGAATGTCGCTTCCGCGCCTTGTACACATATGTCCTCCCTCCCCAAAATGGGAGAGGAAATGTAGTTTATATACTTGCCAAGCCTTGAATGGAGACTTAGAATGATCAATTGCTTGAAGGAATGCTTGAATGCTTGAATGCTTGAATGTCGCTTCCGCGCCTTGTACACATATGTCCTCCCTCCCCCAAATGGGAGAGGAAATGTAGTTTATATACTTGCCAATTAGGGTTGAAAGACTGATTTTTCCGACCTTGGGCCGACATAGAAACCTTATTTTCCAATTTGCAAACTTAAAGACCCGAAGCCCCATAAGAGACCGGGCCCAAAATAGGGCCAGGGACCAGGGCACTGGACGCCATGGTCCTAAAGTACCAGGGCACTGGGCGCCATGGTCCCACCTCCAGGGACAACAGGGTGCAAGGAGGATTAGGCCAGGGTGCTGAAAAATGCAGTTTTTGATGTCATGAACAAGTTTCGGGGTCTCCATTCAGGGTCAGTGTTGTGTCACCATCGTGAAGACCCAAATGCAGTCGAAACTGCAAGTGTCGCAATTTTAGGACGCTACATTTAGCCCCCACTTTAGCGGGAGTATAAGCGTATGCCCATACTTCCGATAAAGTACAAGGAAACAATATTGAAAGACTTTCACCACGTCAAGGAGGCAAGACACACCAAGCCCCCAGTGGACTAAGGATCTTATGACTTCGATTGACAAAGTAAAAGGGAAGATCACGAGGGAGAACCATGACTGTCAGTAGTAAGGTTCCCTCACTATGAGTCATGCAAGAGAAATACCAAAAATTTTCAAGGCAAAGCTAAGTTCGCCAAGAAATTTTCAAGTATCCTGAAGGGATAGATGGGGGTATGCCCCCCTACGTTAAAGCGATCACACACACCTCAACGGGGGTGATTGCTTTAAGGTAGTGATACACATAAGAAATGAGAAGGGAAAGGAGCACGTTATCACAAAGATTTAGCCCCCAAGTGTGAGATAAACCCAAGGATAATAGACACAAAACATGAATCACGAGGTGACTTCGCTTTCCTCAGGGTCAGTATGCTGTATGATAATTCATGTATATCATATGTATGTATGCATAATTGTTCTTCATTCCCCAATCAAGGAAGGTCACCTAGAAGAAGGGAACACATGTGTCTTTTGAGTCAACATGAGAGAGACCAAAAGAGATCTCAATGCTTTGCATCGTCCTCAAGTAGACAACACTAAGGACAACAAATAGACGAATGAGAATAACACATAGAAGAAGTAACAAAAGAAAGAGAGGAGGAGAGAATCTGCTATGCTAATGAAACTAGTCTAGCAGGTCATCCACCCCCCGATCTTGCTGATCAATATTTTGGGAAGGCAGGGAACACGCTAGAGGAGGAACATCCAACACAGTAGATGGAGCTATCACAAGATCCAAACAAGGGCTATGTTTATGTTCCAAGCCACGTTGTTCTTGTCTAGGAGCTAGGATAAGTGCTTTAGAAAATTCGTTAGATAGATGGTTATCAACATCAACAAATTCATATTCACTATCAGAAGCAAGGGAAGTAACATTTTCATCATGAATAACATTTTCATCTATATCATCATCAAGATTTATAAAAATAGGATATTTAACTCGCACAGGATCAAAACCATCATGCATCTTATGTTTAGGAGATTTTGGCTCAATTTTCAGCTGAGGAGAGAATGGAATAATACTAGCTAAAGGTGTTTTTGGGGAATGCAAAGTTTGAGAAGCAGCTGCCTGAGCTCTAAGACGACACTTTCGTCGACGTTCACGCACAAAATGATTTCATCTAGTCTTAGTAGGAAGTTGAGAAGATTGAGGAGGAGGAATGTTCTCATCCTTATCACTTGGGTGTTTAGGTTGTGGTCTCTTAGGCTAGATAATAGGAGAAGAGGAAGGTCTCTTCTCTCCATAAGAGGAAGGAGGAGGAACTGCTCCGTATAAAGGAGGAATATTTGGTTTAGGAAGGAGACCAAGTCCATCATGACGAGGAGGTATAGGTCTGCTTTTAGACATAGACATAGTCACATCCATAGGAATGGGTTGGGAATCTTCTTGAGGAAAGACATTAGTTTTATCTTTCAAAGGAAGAACTTCCTTCTCAAGAACGATAGGAATATCAAGTTTGGGTGTTCTAGGTTCACTTAGAGATAGGATCATATCTATTTTCCTCTTTTGATAAGATTTGAAAAGATGATCACTTCGCGGAGGAAGAGATTGGAATTGTTTAGGCCAAAAATAATCAATAGGAACGCTAGAAGTTCTTTCAGCTGGTTTAAAGAGACTATGATTGATAGTAACAACTTCACCATTATGGGGAAATTTCAAACATTTATGAATAGGAGAAGAAATATCTTTCATGGAAGATAGCCAAGGATAGCCTAGCTTCACACAAAATTGTTCGGATGAAGGAATAATAACAAAGTTCACATCAAGGGATTTGTTATGGACCTCAATAGGTAATGTAATAGAACCAATTGTAGGAGAAGAAAATGCATCAAATAATTTCACAATCACATCTGTTTTGTCAGAGATCACTTGATTCAATTGCAAAGTAAAAAGAAATTCCTCAGTAATAACATTAACCATGCAAACGGGATCAATAAGCACTCCACGGCAAGGTGTATTCTTGACTTTTGCAACTACATATAAAGGACCATCAGGTGCCCTGATAGTTTCATTAGAATCAAATGTGATGGAAGGTTCTTTAGGGTTTTCTTGCTGCTCTACAAAGTTAATCACATTCAGAGTCATAGACACAAGACCACCAGATGAGAAAGAGGAATCATTAGCCTCAATCGCATTAGAGGTATGAGAAGGTAATGGATCAGTAAAAATATTAAGATTTTGGCTAGGAGGAGCTACAGATGTATTACCTTTATCATTCACTCTTGAAACAGAGATAGTACTATTATCAATCAAATCTTGAATTTTACCCTTTAAAGCAAAACATTTTTCAGTATCATGGCCAGGTTGACGATGAAATTGACAAAAAGATTTGTTATCAAAATAGGGTGAATTAATCTTTGTAGGATCGATTTGCTTTATAGGAGGGAGAGTAAGCACATTTTGTTCCAATAACTTATTCATAATACTATGCAATGATTCATTCAAAGGAGTAAACTTTCTTTCTTTCTTGAAAAACTTAGAAATAGGAGGCACACTTGATGCTGCATTCACATTGTTGTTGATGATGTTTTCATTGAACTTAATGGTCTCTCTGTTCGGTTTAAACTTTCCAAATGGTTGTTGACTACTATCACCCTTATCACTTGGAGCCATAGGATTTGCTTGTTCCATTTGACTCACAGTCAGTTGGTAATTGTGAAGAGTTGCACACAACTGTTGGAAAGAAGTAAACTCAGAAAACAGAAGTTTTTCTCTAATATCTTTTTGTAAATTAGAAATAAAGATTCTTTGAATATCATTGTCAAGCACTAGAAAAGAGATTTGAGCATACAAATGCTTATATCTACCATTGAAATCAGTCACTTCTTCTTTAACACCTTGTTTACAATGCATTAAATCAATCAAAGTAACTTTAGGACTTATATTGTTTTGAAATTGTTGAATAAAAGTATTTGCAAGTTGTTCGAAAGAAGTAATAGAATAAGAAGGCAATGAGCAATACCATTGTAGGGCTTTATCTCTTAATGTCCTAGTAAACAGTTTTGCAAGCAACCTTTGGTCATAAGCAAAATCGGTACATATTGTTTGAAAAGTCTTAACATGTGTTAGAGGATCACCTTTACCATTATAAAGCTCCAAATGCGGGATCTCAACATGCTTAGGAGGGATAGCTCGAACAATGTCAAGAGAAAGTGGGCTCGCAACATCAAATGTGGGCACACTAAACTTAGATTGATTCATAGAGGCAATTTGTTGCTGTAAAGAAGAGACAGTTTGTGTAAGATTGTTAATGGTCGCTTTAGTTGAAGAATTCATATTAGATGTGTTAGATTGTGATGGAGGTATTATGTTATTGAAAGAAGGTATTGATTGAGAGTAAGGTGGCGGGACACTATGATAGTTAGTCATAGGAGATGATTGGAAAGGAGGAACACTACAAGGAGGAATGGAATGGTTAAATGAATTGCCCCCTTGCGCCAGGTTCATTTGTGGAGATGTAATAGGAACACTCATTGAAGGAATGAATGAAGAAGTCGGATTAAATGA
This sequence comes from Cryptomeria japonica, assembly GCF_030272615.1. Lineage (NCBI taxonomy): Eukaryota > Viridiplantae > Streptophyta > Pinopsida > Cupressales > Cupressaceae > Cryptomeria > Cryptomeria japonica. The sequence continues at coordinate 254,801,893 of NC_081406.1, forward strand.
AGGAAGAGGGTTAATTGAAGAGGAAGGATTGCCCCCATGACTGGTTATCATAGGCGGAATGTCTTGTATAGAAGTAGTCATTATGTTTGATGTAAAGGTAGGTATGCTAGCAATAGAAGTTGTCAATGGAATAGAATGATTGACTTGAGCGGGAGGTTGTGTATAACCTAAAGTTTCGGCACAACTCTTCATAGGCATCACATTCGAATCCACAATGTGTGCAATACCATGCAAAATATCAATTCCATTCTTATCACTTTGAACCATACGTTTTAGACCCTCAATTAATGAAAGAGCTTGACTATCGAGATACTCTTGAGACATCCATTGCTGAAAATCATCAAATTGGTTATCCAATTTCGAAAGTTGTTCTACAGAAACCTCATGGAGAGCTTCTTCATCATTAGGAGGATTAGAGGAATTACCTGTGTCCTCGTTAAAAAGGCTATTCAAATTAAGTTCCATCTCCTCGGTAATTAAACCTTGGAAAGACTTAATTCTAAGGCTTCGTCTAACAGGAATAGTGTAAGTAGGGCTTATTGTTGTAAAACTCATGCACTAGAGAGAGAGAGAAGATTTTGAATTTAGAGGTAGCAAATTTCAATAAAATCAGCCAATCTCCTAGATTTAGGCTGTTAAATGCAATCACGACAATCTCTCAAAATTTCAGAAAAAATGTCAGGGACTGTGGCGAACGGAGTGCACATGGTCCTCGCAACTTTTTCCGAAATTTTTAGGGATGAAAGTTATGATGATTTTAAAGCTAATCTGAAAAATTTGAGTGATTTTATGATCTGTAGATAGGCCAAATTAAAGTTGCAATCTCAAAATTGAATCCTACCAAGATTGTTGGAAAATGCAAAATTTGAATTTTGAAAAAGAGAGGGAAACTGAAATTTTGAATTTTATGATTTTAGAGGGAATACTAAGAGCAATGCAAGCTTTGAAATTTAAAAGTTAACTCAATTTCACACAAAATTCAATTTTGAAAGCGGAAATCAAAGTTGGTGTAATTAAACACTTAATTTCAAATGTCACAAATTGCAAGAATTTGAATAAAGCACTGAAATTTCGAATGAATGCTGACACACTTTTCAGATTTAGGACAGTAAGAACACAATTTTGCCACAAAATTTCAATTTCAACAATTTTTGAATGATTAGGAGCCTTAATCCAAGCAATCACTAGACCAACTTTGACTTTAATTTTGAAAGTGTCAGAATTGATGAAATCAGCCAAGATTCTGGATTTTAGCAGAAAAATACAGTAAGATCTAGCTCCCAAAATTTCGGAAAAAATGTCGGGGACGATGGCGCTCGGGGTGCAAACGGTCCTCGCAACTTTTTTCCAAATTTTTAGGGATGAGAGATATTATGATTTTGTTGCGGAATCCAAAGTTACAGCCGATTTGCAGGTGTTTTAATCAGTGAAATCATCAGTCAAAGGCTGAATCAAGAGGGTTTTAAAAATTAGGGTTTTGACACTTAACCACTTAATTTTTAGAATTAAAGAACAAATATGAATTGATAGTTTACAATAGAAGGGTAGATCTAAAACAAGCATTAACAATTAAACATTTCACAAGCTCAATTACTAAAAATAAAATTTAGGGTTTTTATGCAATTAACCTCTAAAATTTGCAAAAGATCAAACATGGAAATGTAATCAAGGCATCCAATTTTCAGATCTAACCATGAATAATCAGAAAGGATGTTCACGTCGAGTTCACCAAAATGTAAAGCAGAAAATCGCGATCGAACCCTAAGTGGTCCCCCCCACCACTCCAAGGAGAGAGAAAGGAGGTCACTAGGGTTGACGATTTTCACTTAGGAGAGACTTGACATTCAAAAGAGGGGTTGAAACCCACAAGATCCAATCCCACACAATGCAAGATTGGATTCTAAATGAGTTTCAAGGGTTATGATAGCAAGGCTACCCTCTTTTGTAAAGAATGTAGATAGAAGGATTGAGCTAGGAATGCATATAAAGTGAGAAAGATTCACTTATAAATAGAGATAGGAATATAGGATGAAGCTGCGGACCTGGAATTAGCAGTAAAATGTCGAGACAACGCTGTCCTGCAAATTTGAATGAAAGTTGATGGGACGATGGCACCCGGTGTGTACACGGTCCTCCGAAAAATCTACGAAATGAAGGGGGATCTGTTCATCTCTGCACAAGGATTCCAGATCTTCAATTACAGCCGCGTACCTGCAACCTACACATAAAAAAGAGAGGACGATTGGGGGGTTAGGGATTAGGGGTTTTCCCTTAGGTCAAACCCCGGTTTTGGAAATAACCAAGAAATGAGAATGCTGTAAATGTAAATGATTGTAATGTAAACAAGTACTAATACCTTGTTGTAAGAATGTTTTTATTCTTACATGCGAAGGTGTAAATGTTGTTGTATGTTGTATGTTGTATGTGGTATGTGATCTCCTCTTCAATGGTTGAATCCTTGTCTTGAATGCAACACTTAGCCTTGAATGGAGACTTAGAATGATCAATTGCTTGAAGGAATGCTTGAATGCTTGAATGCTTGAATGTCGCTTCTGCGCCTTGTACACATATGTCCTCCCTCCCCAAAATGGGAGAGGAAATGTAGTTTATATACTTGCCAATTAAGGTTGAAAGATTGATTGTTCTGACCTTGGGCCGACATAGCAACCTTATTTTCCAATTTGCAAACTTAAAGACCCGAAGCCCCATAAGAGACCGGGCCCAAAATAGGGCCAGGGACCAGGGCGCTGGGCGCCATGGTCCTAGGGGACCAGGGCACTGGACGCCATGGTCCTGAAGGACCAGGGTGCTAGGCGCCATGGTCCCACCTCCAGGGACAACAGGGTGCAAGGAGGATCAGGCCAAGGTGCTGAAAAATGCAGTTTTTGATGTCATGAACAAGTTTTAGGGTCTCCATTTAGGTTCAGTGTTGCGTTGCCATCGTGAAGACCCAAATGCAGTCGAAATTGCAAGTGTCACAATTTTAGGATGCTACAGTTGTTACCAGCAATTTGGTCTAGGTTATGGACCCATATACATTCTCTATTCCAGATCAACACGAAATGTTATGGAAATGATTTAATTGATTGGATATTGTTGTAAATGTATTGAGCTGACATGTTGTATCACATGAAGACTTATTTGTAATTGATTTGATTGTAATATTCTTAGTGAGCCGCCCTACACATTTGGTCTTAGTTTTTGTATATATGAAAGATCTCATTTGTGAGATGAGAGATGGGATATGGTTATGGTATGGTATTGTAACATGGTATGTGTGAATATTGAAGATTATATGAGCAGAACATAGAGAAGGTTCAAGGAAGTTTTGAAGATGTTTATCAGATCTTAACTAGTACTGAATCTAGCATTGGAGATGATATTTTGAGTAGTACTTTATTCTAGGATTTAACCATCATACTATAGTCATTGGGACTCCCATTTGAGCAGTGTGCTCTAGGCGGTTGGCCTTTCTACATGTGTAGACCCCATTTGTATACACATACTATCTGCAGTAGTATTATCTGATTGTGGGTAGGGTTTCCTACTATGGTTTTTCCCCTTACCAGGTTTCCACATCAAAAATCTCTATGCTATGTGTTGTGGATGTTGTTTCTCTTTCTGTTTCATGCATTATGTTTCACCGGTATTGATATTAACTGTTAATCTTCTTACAGCATTAAGTTTGGTTTACCTGTATTAAGTATTAAGTTGGATTAATTTATAATTGGGTTGAAATTCATTGACATCTGATTCACCCCCCCCCCCCCCCCTCAGTTGCCCTTCTGGTTCCTAACAATTGGTATCAGAGAAAAGTCCTGTTTTTGCAGAAGCCTAACAACTTGAGGAGATCCTACCTATGGCAATAAATATTTTTAGGAAGGACAATCTGAAACTTGATGAAACTAACTATGGTATATGGAAGATCAAAATGGAGACACATATAAATTGCATTGGAAGAGACATATGGGAAGTTACAAAGAATGGCTATGTTGGTCCTACTCCGAATCAACCTAATCCACCAACCTTGGGTAAGGATCAAGAGAATGATTGTAAAGCAAGAGAAGCACTTCTGAGCACATTATCATATCAGCAAATGATGGGATTATCAAACCGATCTACTACTAAAGATATTTGGGATAAATTGGAAACATTGAATGAAGGAGATACCACTATCAAAATTGCAAAACTAGAATGTTACCAGGTCAGGTATGAAAATTTCAAAATGGAAGAAGATGAAAGAATTTCTGCTTTTATGGAAAGAGTCAATGAAATTGTTTTAGGTATACAATGTTGTGGAGGATCCTTAAGTGAAGATGAAATTATTTCTAAAGTTTTAGGAGCTTTGCCATCGGCATACAAAATGAAAGTAATTGTTGTTAATGAGTTGAGAACAATGCTTAATACATGAGTATCTAGAGATACCTTGGTTGGAAAACTTTCAGCATTTGAGCTTGAGGAATTTGGTCCTGTTGCTATAGTTAAGACTGATTTAGCTTTCAGAGCATCATCATTTGCAACATTATCATCATCATGTGATAAATCTGATTGGAAAGCCCTTTATGCAAAAGAACTTGAAGATATCAGGAGGGAAAATGAAGAACTAGAAGAACTTGAAGCACTATTTGCAAGGAAGATACCTAAAGGTCCATTTGGAAGTAAGTATGAAGGTAAAGCACCATTTAAATATTTTAATTGCAATAAAGTTGGTCATATAGAATCTAGATTTCCTAATAGACATTCAAGATTGAGAGAGGAAGCTAAAAGAATATATAAGCCTACCCCTAAATATCAAAGATACAGATTTAAGAAGAATAGAGATAAATCATGTTACTATGTTGATGAAGGAGTTACAGATGATTCTGATGAAGAACTGATAGACAATGGATGGGCATTTGTTGCAATAAAAGAAGATCAACCGACATCTACTATCCCACCGGTAGAGCAGGCCCTGGCAGCTAAAATTGAGGAAAAAGATGAATGGATCATTGATAGTGGATGTTCACATCATATGACAGGTGATAAAAGTAAATTCTTATCTTTACAGGAATATAATGGAGGTCTAGTAAGATTTGGCGCTGATAAAGCTTGTTTAATCAAAGGAAAAGGCACTATATCTTTGGATGGTAAGCACAATACTGACAATGTTTATTATGTTGAAGATTTGAAGCATAATCTTTTGAGTGTTGGTCAATTAGTTGAAAAAGGATTTCAGTTACAATTCAAAAATGGAAAATGTAAAATTATGAATAGAACTAGATTGGAGATTACAACCGGTAATCAGACTAAAGGTAATATCTTTCATTTGAATAACAGTGATAAGACATGTTTGATTGCACATATTGATGAAAGTTGGTTATGGCATAAGAGACTCTGTCATGTAAATTTTGATTGCATTGTAAAGATCAGTTCAACTAAAGTAGTAATGAATTTACCTAAGATTATGAAACCTCATAATCTGGTATGTAAGGAATGTCAAATGAGAAAGCAAGTTAGAATAGCTTTTAAGAGTATTTCTGAGAAATCCAGCAATGTTCTTGATTTAATTCATACTGACTTGTGTGGTCCGGCAAGAACAAGAAGTCTACAAAGAGATGGATATTTTATGCTAATTATTGATGATTATTCTAGAATGTGATGGGCTACTTTTCTCAGGGAGAAATCAGAAGCTTTTGGAAAATTCAAGCTATACAAGGCAATGATAGAAAATGAAACTGGTAAGAAAATCAAATGTTTAAGATCTGATCAAGGAGGAGAATTTACATCTAAGGAATTTAATACATTCTGTGAAGTGAATGGAATCAAAATACAACTATCACCACCTCGGACACCTTAGCAGAATGGAATTGTGGAAAGGAAGATCAAAACTATTCTGGAAGCAGCTAGAAGCATGATATTGGAAGCAAACCTAAGTCATGTGTATTGGAGAGAAGCAGTGAATACAATGGTTTACACTTTCAATAGAGTTCATATCAAAGGTGAAACCGGTAAGACCCCTTATGAATTATGGTTTGGTAATACTCCTACTCTTAAATACTTCAGAATATTTGGAAGGAAATGTTATATTAGGAGAGATGAGTATGTTGGTAAATTTGATCCTAGAAGTGATGAAGGAATACTTCTTGGTTATTCATCTAAGAGAAAGGCATATAGATGTTTTAATAAAAGATTGTAGAAGATCATTGAGAGTGCTAATGTGAAGATAGATGAACACTTTAGAGGAAATTCAAGGTCTATATATTCTGAACCATTAATTAAGATGATCATAAATGAATCGATACAGAGTGCACTAGTACAAAATGTGGATCCAGTCACACCAGCATCATTAGAGAATTCCACAGTCACTGAAGAACAGTAGCATGTGAATAAACCCAAGTATGTAAGACTGAATCACTTAGAAAATCAGATAACTGGGAATAAGTATCAAGGTGTTATGACAAGAGGAAGACTAGCAAATGAAGAGGTATGCTTAATTTCTCAAATTGAACCAACATCTATTATTGAAGCATGTCAAGATGAATTAGAATAAATTGAAAAGAACAATACATGGACATTAGTTCCCCGGCCTAAAGACAAAAATGTAATTGGAACTAAATGGGTATTCAGAAATAAACTCAATGAAGATGGCAAGGTAATTAGGAACAAATCAAGATTAGTGTGTAAAGGATATTCATAGAAAGAGGGAATTGATTATAATGAAACGTTTGCACCGGTAGCCAGACTTGAGGTAGTCGGATTATTTCTTGCATTTGCAACTCATAAGAACTATAAAGTATATCAGATGGGTGTGAAATGTGCATTTCTGAATGGTGATCTTGAAGAGGAAGTTTACATTGAACAGCCTGATGGATTTTCATTGACAAATGATAAAGATATAGCTTGTAGATTAAGGAAATCTTTGTATGGATTGAAGCAAGCTCCTAGAGCTTGGTATGCTAGATTGGACAAATATCTTTCGAAGCTTTGTTACACTAAAGGTAATGTTGATAGCAACTTATATTTCAAAGTGACTAATGATGACATCTTGGTTATTGAAGTTTTTGTTGATTATATCATTTTGGAGGAGAAGATGGATTGTGTAAGGATTTTGATAACAAGATGCAAGAAGAATTTGAAATGTCTATGATTGGGGAAATAAAATTCTTTTTAGGATTGCAGATTTCACAAACTGATAAAGGTATATTCATATGTCAAACAAAATACTTGAAGGAACTACTGAAGAAATTTGGTATGCAAAACTCTAAACCGGTAAGTACTCATATGAGTACAACTGATAAATTGACATTGAAGGGTGAGTCAACTCCTATTAATCCGACAAGATACAAGTCTATGATTGGAGGTTTATTGTATTTGACACAAACTAGACCTAATGTAATGAATGCAGTATGCATTGTTTCAAGGTTTCAGAATAATCCTAAAGAAAATCATGAATCAACAGTAAAAAGTATTTTCCGATATCTACAAGGCACAAAAAATCTTGGTTTATTGTATCCTAAAGATGAAAATTTTGATTTATGTGCATACACCGATGCAAATTGGGCAGGAAATATAGTTGACAGAAAGAGTACCATAGGTGGTGCATTCTTTCTTGATAGTAGATTGATTTCATGGATAAGCAAGAAGCGGAGTTGTACATTATTATCAACAACAAAATCAGAATATGTTGCAGCAACAACTAATTGTACACAGGTATTATGGATTAAGAAAATGTTGAAGGACATAAAGGTAAAATGAAAAGAACCTATAATCATTTATTGTGATAATTCAGTAGCAATTGATATATCAAATAATCTAGTATTTCACTCTAAGACTAAACATGTTTCTATCAAATATAATTTCTGAAAGAGAATGTTGAAGCAAAAGAAGTAAGATTGGTTTATGTGAATACTAAAGAGAAGATTGAAGATATCTTTACAAATCCTTTGCCTAAGGAAACCTTTGAATATCTCTGAGAGCAACTTGGGGTAATACCCTCACCGACATAGACTTAGATGATTAAAGATTGACATCGAACCAACAGAAACTAACAGAGATATATTTTTTTTGGCTTTGATGGAGAAGAGCTACTTCTCAGGGGGAGTAGCTGGTTGTATGTTCTGCTATTTTTTTTCTTGATTGCTTTGGCATTTGATGTCAAAGGGAGAGAGATATCTATGGAAAAAATTTGTATTTGCAGGGACATTATTCATTGGGGGAGAGATATTTACTCTTTGAATTTTGGTTTTGATTTCTGGTACTGATCTCTTCTAGAGATTGTTGGTTTTTGGTTTTTGGCATTTTCCTTTGGCACTTAGATGGTTTTCCATCTAGTGTTTCCATCAATGCCAAAGGGGGAGATTGTTGGTATTATGGATGTGTTACATTAGCTTTGTCATTGATGTCAACACTTATCCTTCTGGAGATCTACATTGTTGATTTGACACTATGGTTATATTGGTTATGTTGAACTGGCACATTGTGTTCACCGGCAAGGTCAGTGACTTATGCACAGTCACTGATATATTGTTCACCAACAGGTTATATGGTTTACCGACACTTATGATAACTTGTTATCATCTGGAGGTCACTTGATTATGTCAAAGACATGGTTTGGATACTTGGTTTTGGTATTTTGGTTATTGGTCTAATCAGGTTGACATATTTGTTGTTACAGGCAAATTGGTCTAGGTTATGGACTCATATATGTTATCTATTCCAGATCAGCACGACATGTTATGGAGATGATTTATTGATTGGATATTGTTGTAAATGTATTGAGCTGACATGTTGCATCGCATCAAGACTTAGTTGTAATTGATTTAATTATAATATTCTTAGTGAGCCGACCTACACATTTGGTCTCAGATTTTGTATAAATGTAAGATCTCATTTGTGAGATGAGAGATAGGATATGCTTATGGTATGGTATTGTAACATGGTATGTGCGAATATTGAAGATCATATGAGAAGACCACAGAGAAGGTTCAACGAAGGTTTTAAGGTGTTTATCAGAGCTTAACCAGTACTGAATCCAACATTAGAGATGCTATTTTGAGTAGTACATTATTATGGGATTTAACCATCCTACTGTAGCCATTGCGAGTCCCATTTGAACAATTTGATCTAGGTAGTTGGCCTTTCTACATGTGCAGACCCCATTTGTATACACATACTATCCGCAGTAGTATCACCTGATTGTGGGTAAGGTTTCCCACCGTGGTTTTTCCCCTTACCAGGTTTCCACATCAAAAATCTATGTGTTATGTGTTGTGGATGTTGTTTCTCTTTCTGTTTCATGCATTATGTTTCACCGGTATTGATATTAACTATTAATCTACTTACCGACATTAAGTTTGGTTTACTAGTATTAAGTATTAAGTTGGATTAATTTATAATTGGGTTGAAATTCATTGACAACTAATTCACCCCCCCTCTCAGTTTCCCTTCCGGTTCCTAACACAAGTATGTACATTAAATTGATCTCAACTATTTCCAAGTACTCTAGGTTGCAGTGGATGTAAGATTTGACATCTTCAAGATAAACTACGCCTTCAAGAACCCTCAAAAAAGCATCGACTGAATCATCCAGAGTTGCAATATGTGGGCATCTCTTGAATATTGGTCTTGGACGGTCCTTAACCTCTACAATAGTAGGATTTGCAACAAAAATAGGGTCAGGAGAAGAACCAGCATCCATTTCGAATGATTATATTTCAAAAAATAGTTGGAAATAGTTGTTAGTGATAAACCCTAGATATCTCCCTCGAATGTAATTGAAATAGCTTATGGTTGCTTATGAGCAGTTTGAATCACCTCAGACTCACTCTGTATCGCTCTAAATGCAAGGTAAACATACTGAAGTGGATTCTTCATTTTATCCTTCAAAAAACCCTAATTCGCCATAGACATAAATGCCTTCTCGTGAGACATACCGGATCTTGATTCAACATATATATGCTAGATAAACTTCTCAGAAGTCTGGAAATTCCTTCTAGATCACTTTCTCGGGGAATATGAATGATTTGCATGAAATTTGCCTACCCCTAAGGCATCTACCTCAGTTGTCAGATGAGCTTCCTGTCGGTGCAGGAACATTTTGCTCTGCTAGTTGAGTAACCAGAGTAGTTTCACATCTCGATTGATCACCTGACTTCCTAACACATATCTTGGTATGATCATGTCAAATCTTACTGATCTTTTGCTTTCCTTTATCATTTGATCCATCATTGCTAACCGGTGGATTGTTGCTTCTACAAAACTTGGTTGTGTCCAATCTTGTTGCATACATAGCATGTAACATTGTTCATTTGAATTGCTTTGCTATATCCAGAATAATTGGTTGACCTGCATTGATTATCCATGTGTCCAAACTTTTCACATGCATGACATTTTACATTCATTCTGCAATCTTTTGTCTTATGACCATACTTATTGCATTTGGAACATTGACTAGGGACAAAATTATAATTATGATTTAATCTTCTTCTATATTGTCTAGCCATATGACCAAATTTATTACACACAAAGAATATACCACTAAATTTGTTAGCATTGAATTGCCTTATCAGAGTCTTCTGGTTCCGGCTATTCAGATCATTTTCCTTACCAGATGTCTGATCTTCATTTGCAGTACCAAAGCTTTGACCTTGTTCAAATCCAAGTCCTCTGGAGTCTTTATTCTACCTTTGACACTCCAATTATTCTTTAAGTTGTACTGAACTAGCCTTGAATTTGTCCTTATATTCATTTGCAATAGTTAGATCATCTCTTAGGATTGTCATATGTCTTTCAAGTTCTTGTTCATTGTTTTGGAATTGCACTAATTATGTTCTCAACACATCATTTTCATGAGCTGATCTGATGCATTCTTCAGATCTATCCTTCAGTGATCTCACAAGGTCTTCTTCCTTTTTATTTTTGTCTTCAATTTCTTTTGCAATCCTCATAGTTAGGGATTGTATTTCATTCTTCATAACTTCATTTTCTTGACTCATCTTCCGACATAGGTTTTTCAGAGTGTCATTTTCTTCATCATCTTGATCTTGCATTTGTTCCCACAGTTCCTTCCTTTTGGCTTGAGCACTTGATATCTTTTCTTGTAGAGTGATAATGAATTCTTTTTGCAGATCTAAGCTATTCTTCTAGCTTTATGTTCTTAACCTTTTGAACTTCAAAATATTCAAGAGAAACTTCAAGCTGTTGTCTCAAACACATCTCCATGGATTCTAGATTCAGGATCTCCTTCAAGCTATTAGGCCTCCTCCGAGGCACAAAGCTCTGATACCAATTGTTGGAAGCCAAGAACACTTAGAGGGGGGTTGAATCGGTGTTCTACCCAAATGTAAGGTTTTAGCTTTAACAAAATATTCATTCATCAATGGTAAACATAAATACATGTAACTGAAATAAATAATTCAAGCACATAAATGAACACCATAACACAGAGAGTTTATAAGTGGAAAACCTCAATGAGGAAAAACCATGGTGGGATTTGTGACCCACAATATCAGTTCACTGGACATATGAAGAGATATTACATATAATAGGGGCCTGCACATGCAGGAAGGCACATTGCCTAGAGCACACTACTCATCACAAAGAGTTTCACTGACTACAATCACTTTCTGATACAAAACAACAAAACTGAACTCATATAATGCATCTACTATGCCTGATTGAGTTCCGGTTAAGACTCTGACTGTTCCGATAATAAAACCCTAAACCCTTGCTAGAATAACATAGACCTTATGAGTACCTTAGAAATCATCGACAAATCATTACAAAATATTGCTTTTGCATACAAATGACCTCGCATACATAAACTTTGCATGTCAGGTCTTATCTTCAATATTATATCTTAAATGACCTAAGAGATTGACTTATATACCCTTACAAATATTTATGCTATATATCATCTTACATACAAAATGATAATACATGTCGGCTTATTACAAATACATATGAATTATAAAATGCTTTGCCAGTACACTATCCTTTGATGGATCTCCAAGTGATGTTGGCTTCCCATATCAGTACCTAGTTTTCCAATTACCATGAAATCCTTTATGCCAGTAAAGTGTCTGACAGTGTCGGTTAACCAAAATATGTTTCCAATGTTGCCATCAATGACAACATAAGAAACCGACTGAGTGTCAATTGGCAACATGCATGTCATATATAAGTGTGCAAGAAAAATGTTTGATGAATTGGTCAACCAATTTTCTCTCACATACTAAGTAAAATTGATAAGAAATCATAATGTTGTTCTTCATTTCCATGCATGCATGTCTAACACATGTCCAATATGAGGTGTAGAAGAATGTACACCACAAGTAGTCATAGATATACAATAGGAAAGCATAAAAGAATTCAAAGAATAAGTTTCATGGCCATTAAAAAGCAAGATATCATCATGGTGCTAAAAACATCTATAGGAATGCACACATAATGATCACTATAATATGAAGATTGACAACCATATAAAACATTATTTTCTAAAAATAACAATTAAATTATCATCTATAAAATCACATGGAAATAAATGAAATGGTGTGTAATAATCATGACATGACTCAAGCTATTACTTCAATTGATCATTAAAAAGATCACAAAAATACATAGATTAAAGTAGTAACATCAATGTATATGAACATATAATGGGGATAAAAGTGATTATCATGTAACATCAATGTATATGAACATATATTATCAATACACAATGAGTTAGATAAATGAAATAAGTGATCATCTCTATGAAGGGAAAATAAGTGAATCATCGTCACTAAGATCCTCAAGATAATATATAAAGACACATTTAAACAAATTGAGAAAGGAAAAATGATTGTTATGTTGAGATTTATAAAGCATATATTCACTATGCAATACAATGGCACATAAAAGAAGATATATAAGTGCATCATGAGAGATTGTATCGAAAATAAATCATCATAATTAATCTCCCAAGATGTAAAATTATGATGATTCATGAAGATGAACGGAATAAAATTGTTTATATAGATAGAAAGACATTAGTAAGTTGACATATTAGCCAAAATGCATGGAGCACATGTAGAATCATCTTGATGTCATAAAACAAAAGAAAATAATTAATATAGAAGCATGGGAATTTTTTCACTTTAGTGTATATAAAAGGTTGGATCTAAAAATTGTGATGTCAATAAATACCATTTAGAACTTTTGCACACAATGAGTGATCTCTGATATAATATATCTAATTAAAAATAAGAAGAAAATTAAAAGCATTCATAATACCCTACGAAAATATTAAAATTCAAACGTACTAATGGAAAAGCAAGTTATAATTACATTTTTCAAATGTGAATTGAGCATTAAATGGTTTATAAGCACACACCAAATCAACCAAAATATGCTGAATATATCTTCTTTATTTATTCTCTTCATATTGTTGAGATATTTATGATAATAATTTACTTGAATAGCATCCAATTCAATGTTCAAACAATTAATAATAATTTTATAGCCGACTACATTTAGAAAAATAAATAATTATCCTATTTGTATGAGTCAAAAATAACTTTTGACTATAATTATTAAAGGATAACAATTGATAGTATAGTATCAAGAATATGTCAATTTCGTTACAGTATTGCTTGGCACAACGGCTTTTTCCATATGCGAATAACCCTTCTGCCCTTGAGCGAGTAACCCTTTTCCACAGAGAATATAAGTAGACTCATCACATAAGAATAACACTTTTCGACGAGAATACAAGCAGACTTATCAAATGAGAATAACCCTTTTCCACGAGAATATAAGTAAACTCATCATATGCGAATAACCCATCACACAGAATCCCTTTATCCAAGTCCTAAACTTTGCAGCCATTAATGCGCCACGCTTTCTCTATATAAAGGATGCTGTTAAGCGATGTAGAGCAACTGAGCAAATAACAAGTAGCCTCGCTTCTTAAGGCATCCACTCATTACTCATATTTTCTTAAGGAGGCTTTAGCATTGGAGATATAGTCATGGCCAAATCAATATTCAGAGTGAAAGTTGTATCTGCTCAAGCTTTGTCCTCCTTCAAGATTGAGGACAGTAGTCTGCCAAGTTTAACATGGTAGGTATTTAAGCCAATGCTACTTTGTTTCAGGGTACAACTTACGTTTAACAATATGCAAAGCAGCTAACGTATTACTTATTATTTTTGAAAAGTACGAATAATATTTTTTTTTGTTATCTGGTTGTGATGAAAGCCTGAAAAGTTTCAGTGATTCTGCACCAAAAGTTGGGCTACCGATGGAAAAGGACGTTGATGAAGAGCCACAGCAAAGGAAGAGAGGAGATAATAATGTGAGACAGCGAGTAGCATGGATGCGCGACCCAGTGAGTGGCAATTTCATCCCGGAGGACCATTTTGGTGAAGTTGATATTGCTGAACACAGGGAAGACGTTCTGAGGCGTCATTCTCTCTCCAAACTCAAACGCCCTACTTAAAAGAATGGAACTAGAGTTTCCCACCCATATCGTTTCAAATGATTCAGGTCATTAGATCATAATATATAGTGGTAATGGAATGGTACTATGCAAGGTATTTTAAGTAAAAATTTGGTGGTAATAATTAAAAGTTTAGCTAGTTTTGTGTTAGTTGTTGGAAGCTGGTAATTTTCTTCAATCTAGCGTGAAAAGCATATGAGAATTTAATGTTTGTATGTATATAATATATAGTATAAAGTTTTGAATGGGTGTAATACTATTTAGATATTTTGGTGTCGTGGAGAAAGTAATGTGATCTAAGATGTGCAATGTTTGATTGTAATTCTTCAACGTGATATCACTAATTAATGGTTTAAATGTTTCTATAGTTTCTTTATGCTCAACGAGTGTACAAGTCAAATAATATTAAATTTATTATTGAAAATGTTAATTTAACTAGTATGCATAAGCTTTTATTTGCATAATATTATAAACATATTGTTTTCCATGAGTTGCTTGGGTAGAGGCAACAACATGTGGCAAAGGAAGATGTATGATGTGGATAATAAGGCTGCTAGTTTGAATGCCTACATTGGTGAAGTACTTTTCTTCTAATTTGGAGGTAAACATTGGACTTAAAATGTCAATTTAACTAGCTTGCATAAGCTTTTGTTTTCATAATATTATAAACATATTGTTTTGCATGAGTTGCTTGGGTAGAGGCAACAACATGTGACAAAGGAAGATGTATGATGTGGATAATAAGGTTGCTAGTTTGAATGTCTACATTGGTGAAGTGGTTTTCTTCTAATTTGGAGGTAAACATTGGAGATTTCTCCTAAGTTTACCAATTGTTTACATATTGAAACTATTCAAAGTACTTAATAGTACGTAAAATTTCAAATAAAATATGTTGCAACTAAGGATGTGGTTTAAATGGGATGTGTTTTAGTGCATGAATGAAGTTATTTTATAAATTTGTTGTTCTCTCATTTGGAGACTAAGTGCATTATTAGTTAGTGTTTATGATTAAAGTGCTTTAGTCACTTAGATTGGTGAATGATTACCCAGTTTGTAGGTGAGACCATAGCTTCCATTTTCTACAATTACATTTTTAATGGACATAATATTTTCCAAAACTTAATAAAATGTTGATATATTTTAATTTGGATTAATATGAATTATTATTTTAGTGGATGTGAGGAATGGCTGGAGAGAAGGAAGGTTGAGATATTGATGTCTATATTTGTAGTCATTTTGTAGTAGTTTATTATAATCTTGGTATAAAGGGTTTTTAAGGATTCTTTTTGTTAGAGACAGAGTTTTAATATAAAAATACATTTTTGTTGAATGTCATAACTCTATTACATTATGAGTTTTTTTGACAAAGAGGCAAATATATTAATCAAAGAATCTTTGAAAGTTAATTAGATATTCCCAAATAGAAATTCCTATCACTAATCCAAAAGAGTAAAAATCTAAGAAGTTTTACCATGAATCCTCCATCTCTAAGAACCAAAATAAACCATTAAATCAATAAAATAGAATAAAATAATGTAAAATAAATAAGATAAGTTAAACCAAATAATTATGAAGGAGTTGAAAGGACTATGTAGCTTAAGAAAAAGATATGGATGTCCAATTTTGACCATCCAAGTGCAATTAACATTAGATTCTCATTTGGCCAATACAACAACATTCCATGACCTAGAGATATAAAAAATTATATAGATTCAAAATTCTATGAGAGATAAATAATCTAATCAACATAAGAAGCTTATCTCCAAAAAGACTACAAATACTGTATTATTCAAAAATATGTCCATTATAATAGAATCTATCTTGCAAATTATATTTTTTTGTCTAATTCACAAGCCTTCTCTAGAGACAAAAGGAGTGAACAAGCCTCCATATAATTATAGGTACCAATCTTCATAATAGTAGGAAAGAAGAGTGAATCAATCTAACACTCTCCATTCCCCCCACATAATTAATCTATAGAAAATTTTGCCTATGAATTTTTCTTTAGTAAATCCAAAATTGTATCCACACATATTAAAAGAGACTTTGATGACTTTAGAAGAAGTGGAGATTTATTTTCAACTATATTTTTCAAAGAATAAAATATCACAATATACCAAAAGAATAAAAGTAAAAACAAGATAATATTCAAATATTTCAAACCCAAGGCACACAATTAGCATGAATGAAGGGATGGTCATAGATGTTCCATCATTTTCTCTAAAGACCTTTGGAGAATGAATAGTAAAATAAGATATGAGTGACACACTCCTCATTAACACCAGAAGTAACACATTTCAAAGGACCTTAGAGACCATTATTTATTATGTTTAGATAGGTACATCTATTTTTGAAAATTGACAAGAGAAATAAGATATCTAGGCCAAAAAATTACTCCAAATATTTTTCCAACAAGAAAAATCATTATACTTATGTTTTTCATGATCTAAGATCTAATACCCATGATAAAATTCTATGCAAGATTACGAGCCCCATCTAAGACAAATATGGCCAATTATCCATAATCAAAAAATTATTTTCTTTATATTTCATACATTGCCCCTAAGTCAAACAACTAGAATCCTTCAAAGAAAAAAATGTAATATTCTTCCATCATGTGAAATATATAAATTTAGACACTTTAGATAAACCAACACCAAAAAATTATTTACTAAAAGGAAAAGATAAGGAGAAGTCAAAGCTAGGGGATATGACTCCCATGAATCCAAGGAAAAAGGATCATTTTGTTAAAATTCACAATGTACAAAAGGTACTACTAATGATTGAAAACCCTTTCTTTAGAGTATTCCTATAATAATTGTCTATGAAGGTAGCACTCAAGTTATAGAGGCCAAATAGAAAGGACAAATGTACATAGGAGACCCCTTGGTTACATAGAAAAGGTGAGTACAAAGAAGAGGATGAGATAATGACAAGTGTAGTTATCTCATGACATGATAACACCACAAAATGTGGATCACCCACCAAAGTTGGAAAAGTGCAACCATAAGATACGTCAGGTTGGCTAGTCTAATTATGTAAACTAGAAATAAAACTCCTTTTCTTCAATCATACATTCAAGAATATTCAATAGCCCCAACATTAGACATATTAGGTAAGATTTGGGCAGAACGAATGATTATTATTTTGGTTATTGATTTTGATTTTGTAAAATATTGTGGGCACTAGGTCTAATGATATAAAATTGATAGTAATCAATATATAAATAGTAAGATACATAATAGATATATAGAATTTAAGTGATAATATGGAAATGAGAGCCAAAGAAGAACCTATGTCTACAATTTGAGCCTCAAACTATTAGACTATGTGGCTAGGAATCCTAGTTCTAAAGGTTTCTAATACATATATATAAAAAAAAATTATGATAAGAATGTAGCTTAGAGTATCTCCTTGGAGATTTGTTGAAAAAGTGTGAGAGTATGTAGCTATGCCATAGAATCTATGTTTTTCTGCTTCTATAAAGTCTGGACTTGTTCATCTCAGTTTGCACTTTATAAATCCATAATCCTTCACTATTAAATATGTAGCCTACACATGTAAGGGAGTAAAAATGGTGTTGAGGTTATAGGGGTTTCCCTAGGTCAAACCCCAAGTTTGGAATCAAGTAACAAACTGATGAATATATGGAAATGATATGAAATTTGAAGTAATACACTACACTAAAATGATATTACATCAAGATTGATATTGTTTCAATGATGATGCAATTCTCTTTGGATAGGACCCACAAATATTGATGCAATAAAATAACATGACAAGACAATATTGGTCATGAAAAACCACTTGCATGATGATTGTTGGAACATGATGCTCCATAATGCTTAAATCTAAATAAATTTTCTCACAATACTTTCTCTAACAAGTGATTGGAATCTATAGGTAAAAGTGAATTAGGAAAGATACTCTTATATAGAGTTCCCAAGGTATTTTATAAATTAGGCTGACCTCTAATAGCCATATTAAAATATCAAGGTTGGATAACAATTGGCAAGAACCAATACACTCACATATTCAAAATTGGGCTCAATTAAGGGGGACTTTGGTTCCTAAGTACTCCACTAGGACTGTGGTACCAAGTCACCTAGAAAGGGGTGAGGCAAAGGTAGCTAATCTATACACAAGGTCACAATAGGGAATCAAATCACCATATTATCATATGACAAAAATTGCCATAAAAGGCTTAGAAATAGGCTTGGTAAAGATCTAATAGGAGACACACTAAGGCAAGGGGTCATAAAGGATTATTAAGATCAATTGTATTATGAGATTTATACAAATAATTTGAAATATTAATTGGGTTGATTGTGATTTTATATATTATAGTCCTACCTTTCGCAGGTAAGCATAAACAAGATTCAATTTGAATATAGAGACAACATATTAGAGATAAATTTCCCCCTCTTTGATTTGCTTGTCAATTTGATATGGCCAGTTGTTTAAGAAGCATCAATTTTCTTTTTCTTTTCACAAATATAAAATTCATTTGTTAATAATATCACATTTTGAAGATAGGAAGGGATTTTGTGTAGATGAAACTCAACATAGATTATCACCAAGATATTTAAGTATTCTTTTGGATTTAGAAATTATACCCTCATCTGGATAATGATAAAACATGATGGAGTTGCAAATCAAATAGAAATTTTTCAAATAATCCAATAGATACGTCATTCAAAGATTCAAGGAAGGTAGAACTCAAAAATTCACAAATTTATCTTGGGAGATATCTTTATGAAGGTTATGACATAAATTACAATTCTATGTGATCTAAAAAATATTTTTGCAAGTTAATTTTTCAAGGAATGACAAGTTATGGTTGGTTGATACATTTTTTGTTTAATTTTTATTTTCATTTGTAATGTATAATTCAAGAGGGTTTGCTGGAAAATAATATTTATTTTTTGTAATAAAGTCAACGTATTGTTATTTATTAAAATATTTAGTTACATTTTGTTATATTTTGGGACCTAGTTTCTTGTAAGGTAATTAGGCAAAAGTTGTATAAGTAATTCTTTATAATAATATTAAAAATACATTGTAAGAAATCTTGAACTAGTATTAGTATTAATTAGACCTTTTGTTTATATTGGAGAAAGTAATATGGTTTAGGTTTTAGAATATTTATGCTTGTATTTTTAAACATGGTAGAAAATAAAGTAACTTAAATTATTTTTATTATTTTCTCCATGCTTGTATCTAGAAATTATGAATGATGTATTCTCACTAGTGTGTAGTTGAATCTTATTAAGTCACGGAGTTGTATGTTGGGGGAAATAAGAATTCACTAGTTGAATTGTGAAAACAAGGAATTAACTTATCTCCAACCAACTGTCACAACCCTCCTTTATCACCTTTGGATTTAAATACAAAATCTATTATATTTCTTTTGGATAAACTATTGAATGAATATTATAAAGGAAAAAAAAAATAATAAAACACACAAACACATGGAAAATATACTTGTTTTTCTTAATTGTTTATTTAAATTTCCTCACCCAAATTATGGCACATGTTGTAGGAAGAATAAGAAGCTTCTAGAGACTTCTCCACCACCTTGCATGTAACTCCTCCCACTAAGTCTAATCAATTTGCATGAAGGCCCAAATTGGGAGAGAATCTCTTTTTTTTTAATTAAAAATTTAAGTAGTGGAATTTGGGGATTTTTCTTATAGAATATATACAATTTTTCAAAAAAGGGAGGTGGTTATTCCATAAAGAAATTCTTCAAGTAAATTTTTCTTTTGTAGTCATATTTCATTTTTCAGCTAAGATTTTTGCTTTGGAGGACTTCTTTCAAGTTGAAGGATTAAGGGAGATTCATAGGGGATTCTACACCATTTTCAAGCATCCAGGTTCTTTCAATTTAGTTTCTCATGCATCTTATCCTTGCTGCAAATTAGATTAGATTAATTTGTTTAAGAAATTAGATCCATTAGTTTCAAATTTATTTGATAAGAAGTAGATTAATTTGTTTAAGAAATTAGATCCATTTGTTTCAAATTTTTGGATAAGAATTAGATTCATTTGTTTAAAAAGTTAGATCCATATATTTCAAATTCTTATACGAATTAGATCGAATTGTTAAAATTTGTTATTTAGATTTAGATCGATTCTTGCTGAAGAACTAGATTATAACCATCTATTTTATTTTCCTTCTCTAGATTCTCCTCTCTGGTTTTCGAACAGAAATCTGAAACTTATCCTTTGAAGACATTTCACTGCGATTATTCCCTCTATGATTTTCTCATTTTTTGGTTATCTAAATTCTCTGTAAAAATATATTTAATATTTCTTGTCTGTGAATAAATTTTCTCTGTGTGTACAAATAAATTTATCTCCCTTCTCTGTGAATAAATCTCCCTATGTAAAGAACAAAAGGAATAAATAATCCTTCTCTGGTTATTTCTCTATTGTATTTTCATCCCTAGAACTTAATTTGTATTCTCTCTAAAATTAATATTCTTTTTTTTCACATACCTGTTATCTACTCTTCTCTGTGTGATTTTAATAATCTGGAAATGCAATCCTCTTGCATATAAAAATTCACACACACACACACACACGACATTGCAACGCACGACATTCAAAAATTACCATGAGACGGCTAGCGGAAGGCATGCAGGGACGACATTTCATGAAACCGCCGCAGGGGGAATGGAGGGGCCTGCAGTGTCCCCTCAACCCTGTGGGCCTGCACATGCAAGGCCGCAGGGGTGATGGGACCCATGGTCCCCACCCTACACCCCTATTAACTATCTCAAAAAAGAAAGCCTTTTTGCCATTTAGTTTATAATTAGTTTTTTTACTATTTCATAATTTAAAGTTTTTAATTTGGGTTAAAAAAATAGTCTAAGTTAGTTACTATTAAGTACTTAGTTTAAATTTTAAGTTTATTAATAATGACATTAAGGAAATATTGATTTTTTTCCTTAGTGTAAATTTTAAGATATTGAATTTCGACTTAGAAAAAAAAATTGGGATTAATGTGTAGCAAGTTCGTAATTAAATTATCCTTAGTAAACTTTATAATTGTAGACTATATTCTCTTAATTTGAGTTATTCAATCCATTTAAGAACCATTTGGACACTTTTTTGGCCTTTAGAGATTAATTTACATTAATATGATTTGAACCAAATGCTTAAATTTAATCGCCATTTTGGATTCGCTAAATCTTCTTATGGTATGCAAATTTCTCATTGATTAATTACTTCCATTGACGGTTCATAGCATGTAAATTATTTATGGATTAATTACATTTTCCATGCAAGTACACATGCAATTACTATTATGCAAGTTTCATGATGGTCATTATTATGTAAATTATACTCCTAGTAGTTATTTCAATTAATTAAAATTTTACGCTTTCATTTCATGATTATTTTCAAGGATGATGTTTTTGTAGTTAGAAAACTAAATAAAGGAAGTTGGAAAACCAAAACCAAGTAGCGTTTGGTATATACAGTGCCTCTGGGTCACACTTACGGGTAATGTCGTCATGTTGAACTATTGCACTTAACGCCTAATAAAGCTACATCAATGATGTCTGTTGCATCATCCCTATAAATCATCGGGGAGTAATAAGGGACACTTGGAAGTTAAAATCCAAGTGGCGGGTAATCCCCCTTGGATCGATAATTTAATAAGATAACTTTTAAATGATTTTTGCATTCATTGAGATAAACCATAGTAAACCCCTTTTAGGGATGGTCAAGTTAAATGCTTTTACGAAATTGGTTTCTTGTTTTTATCTTGAAGGGATATTGGTGATTTGCAATTTGGTCAAGGGTGACGCTCATGATTAGGATCTAGTTATGTTTAGGCCACAAGCAATAGGCCATCTTGAGCCTTCGCTTAAGTGCTACCATCATGGGTAGCAACCACAGAGAAACGGTCTGGGACATTGACCCTAGAATGGGTTGCGTACCCACAAATCACTTTACGTCAAACCATAGAATAGAAAATATAACTACATACTTTACACCTTGATCCTGTGCCAAAGCAGGTATGTAGGCAGTCTTGGGACGGAGTTGTCCCTCATACTCAGGCATTCGTGGGTGGGGTCTAGGCTTGGTCGAGTAAGAATCCTAATTGAAAGATAAGATAATTAAATTGAAAAATAAATTCAATGCATACTCGGAAGGAATCCCGTATGGATTCGCTTGACTTCCCAAGGCTTTAAGCCAAATTCCGAGGCCGAATTCAAGCTTGTATTATTTTTTATTACTCCTAAGGACGGCGACCTCGGTGCACTTTTGTTAGGAGAGTGTAATACTTAGTGAGTGGCTCAGGACCTGAATGGTCCTGATGAGTCTAAGTCTCTGGCCAGAGCATCTCCTATCCTATTTGGATAGATGCCTACCTTGTATGGGTAGATGCCTATCCCATTTGGATAGATGCCTACCCCGTATGGGTAGATGCCTATCCCATATTGGATAGATGGAATCTTATGTCCCATATGGATAATTGCCTAACCTGTATGGTTAGATGCTCATCTCGGATGGATGAATGCCTAATCCTAAATGGATGGATGCCCAGAGTATGCAATTGAATAAAACATAATTATTACATTAACAAAAAAAAAAAAGAATACTCAATTTTGTTGATTCAATATTGGTGGGTTATTACATGTGGTACCAGAGCAAAGGTTCAAATCTAGCCCTTGTGCTCACTTCAATTTATTCAACTAAGGGAATGTTTTGCAATAGTAGAAATTAATTTTTCAAAAAATCCTAAATCAAAAACTAACTACATAATTTAACTTTCAGGTAAAACCTAGAATGCCAAGAGGAAGAGGAAGAGGAAGAGTAAAAGGAAGAGGAAGAGGAAGGGGTAATGGAAGACGTACTAGGAGTCAAAGGGAAGAAAACCATGATGAAAACCATGAGGAAAACCATGAAGAAAACCATGAGGAAGATCATGAAGAGGATCGACACAACCCAGGGAATAACGGAGATGGGGTCCAAGCTATAATCGACCTTCTAACCGAACAAAGAGATAAAATCAACTTCTTGGAACAATCACTGCAGGACCTTAGGGAAAGGCAGAATGACTATGAAAATAGAAGTGGTACCGAAAATGGAAACCCTAGTAGTGATCAAGGGAATGTGATGGGTAATAGAAAGGAAAATAACATATTGGAACTCTCCAAGGACTTAAAGAAAATCACCCCTCCTAAGTTCGATGGGAGGCAGATTGGTGAAGGGGCTGAGAATTGGCTAAATGAAATGGAAAAATATTTTGAGCTAAGAGATTTTAGCGAAACAACCAAGGCCTTATGGGGTTCTTATCAACTCATAGGGGAGGTAACCAGTTGGTGGACCAACACCAAGGAACAAAATGGGTATAGCAGAGATACGGTCACATGGGATCAATTTGTTCACCACTTCTGAGATAGGTGGCTCCCTCAATTATTCTTTGATGAGAAGGTGACAGAATTCCATAATCTACGTCAAGGGTCCCTATCCATTCAACAATATTGGGATAAGTTTGCCAAGTTGCTTAAATACGTACCTATGTACCAGAAAGATGAGGAAGGTCAAGCAAGGAAGTTCATTTTGGGGCTAAATACCAACATAGGGGCAGAGGTTGACATGCATGGACCCAGAAACATGAATGAAGTACTCAAAAAGTCCCTAAGGCAAGAGAGGAAGATTCAGACACTAGCAGGGCGGAACTTTAATGGGAACCACTCAATTAAAAGGAAGCAAGAATTCAATGGAAACACTAATTTCAACAAGGGTTAGAGGAATAATTCTTCCAAAAGAAGGCCACCGCCTAATAAATATCAGAGGAATGGAAATGATAATAATAGGGGCAACTATAACAGGAATGACCAGCAGAACAGGATAACTTATCCACCCAGGGCCAATGAAACAAGGAATGATCCCCCTAGAAATCAAGGAAGGAGGGGTCCTCTAGGTGGATGCTTTATGTATGGGGAAAACCATTTTGCCAGAGAGTGCCCCAGGATGCAAGGACAAATTAGGGCCAATCAAGCCCAACAAGGGCCCCAACAAAGGATTCATGTAGCGGTTAGGAACCAAAGAGGAAGATACCAGAATGTTCCCGTGGAAACTACAGGTACACTATTTGAACAACCAATATCAATTCTAATTGACACTGGATCATCTGAATGTTTCATCTCACCTGAATTAGTAAACAAATATGCATTAAAAGTTAATCAAATGGAGTCATCATGGATGGTTCAATATGGGGATAAGGCAACTAGGGAAGTAACTAAGTGTTTACTGAGGGCAAGGGTACAATTCCCTGAGTTCGAAACAAGGGTAGATCTCTATGTGGCACCCCTAGGATTATATGATGTAATTATGGGAATGAGTTGGTTAACAGACCATCAAGCTAATGTAGATTTCTATAACAAAGTTGTTGAATGTTTGGATGATAGGGGGAAAAGGGTCAAAATCCAAGGAAAGTTTAAACCCATTAATATAGAAACCATCTCAGCAATGCAATTAAAGAAGGAAAGGAGAAGAGGAGGTCAAATCTATATGGTTGAAATTGATGAAGGAAAGGAGGAAAATACACCAACATTTGAAAATACCCCTTTCTTAAAGGAATTTAAGGATGTTTTTCTAGAAGAATTACCCGGTTTACCCCCTAAGAGGAAGTTTGACTTTTCTATCGAAGTACTCCCAGGAGCTGAACCAGTATCAAGGGCACCTTACCGGATGAACACAACTGAATTACAAGAGCTCAAAATGTAGTTAGAGGAACTCTTAGCTAAGGGATTAATAAGGCCAAGTGTATCACCATGTGGAGCGCCAGTTTTATTTGTTAAGAAGAAGGATGGAACCTTAAGGCTATGCATCGACTATAGGATGTTGAGCAAAGTCACCATAAAGAATAGGTATCCCTTACCTCACATAGAGGATCTTTTTGACCAAATGAAAGGAGCAGCATTTTTCTCAAAGATAGACCTCCAGTCAGGGTACCATCAACTTAGAATTAAGGAGGAAGACATTCTGAAAACAGCCTTCAAGACTAGATATGGACATTATGAATTCACAATAGTTCCTTTTGGTGTAACTAATGCCCTAGCTGCATTTATGAACCTAATGAATAGTGTACTCCATGACTACTTGGATAAATTTGTTTTGGTATTTCTAGATGACATATTGATTTACTCTAGAAATGAGGAGGAACATTTAGTGCACCTACAAATTGTTTTGCAAAGTTTGAGAGAACATAAGTTATATGGGAAATTCTCCAAATGTGCCTTCTTTGAGGAAAAGATTCACTACCTTGGGCATATAATATCAAAAGAAGGAATAGCAGTCGACCCAGATAAAATAAAGGAAATAGTAGAATGGCCAATCCCTAAGAATGTTTCAGAGGTAAGAAGCTTTATGGGGCTAGCAAGTTACTATAGGAGGTTTGTGGAAGGATTCTCTAAGATAGAAACTCCCATCACCTCATTACAAAGGAAGGGCAAAAGGTTTGTGTAGACCGAGAAAAGTGATAAGGCATTTAAAATCTTGAAGGGAAAACTAACTTCAGCACCCATTCTAAAGGTACCAGATCCAAATGGACACTTCACAGTCATAACCGATGCTTCTATTGAAGGGTTAGGAGGAGTACCTATCCAAAATGAAGGGGTAGTAGCTTACGAATCCAGAAAGCTAAAGACTCATGAAGTCAATTATGCACCCCATGACTTAGAGTTGGTAGCAATTGTGCATGCCCTACAAAAATGGAGACACTTCTTACGAGGGAAGCCCTTTGAGCTAAAGTCAGATAACCAAGGACTAAAATACATGTTTACCCAACCTCACTTAAATGCCAGACAAACAAGGTGGTTAGAGTTTCTAAGTGAATATGATTTTGAAATTGAATATATTAAGGGAAAGAAAATAGGGTGGCAGATGCCTTAAGTAGGAGGAGACACTTGATGACTATAGCAACATTCAAAACCTCTTTCAAAAGGCAAGTAATGGATGAACAAGGACATGACCCATGGTATGAGCAAGTCAAATTGACTTTAAAGCACAACCCAACCGATCCTAAGGTCGAAGGGTATACATTAGATGAAGATGGGTTGCTCAGATACAATAATAGAATCTATATTCCTAATTCAGGGAACTTAAGGGAAGTAGTCTTGTCAGAGGCTCATAATGCCCCTTATTTAGGGCACCCAGGAGTTAACAAACTTTATGTAGATCTAAAGAAGTTATACTTTTGGCAAGGGTTAAAGAATGATATTGTCAAGTATGTAGCTAATGTTTGGAGTGTCAAAGAGTAAAGGCAGAACATAGACACCTAGCCAGATTATTGCAATTGCATGATGTACCTCAACACAAGTGGCAAGTTATTAGTATGGATTTTGTGCAAGGGTTATCCATGTCACCTTTAGGCATGATGCAATAATGGTGGTAATTGACAAACTGACTAAGGTGGCACACTTTATACCAGGAAATCTGACAGATGATGCACCTACCTTGGCTAGGCGCTTTGTTAAGGAAATATTTAGGTTGCATGGAATCCTAGAGAAAATAATATCAGATAGAGATGCTAGGTTAACTTCAAGGTTTTGGACCACTCTTCAATCAGCTCTAGGAACTCAACTAAATTTTAGCACCGCATACCATCCTGAAACCGACTGTCAGACAAAAAGGACAAATCAGATTATGGAAGACCTACTTCGCATGTACTACATGGACCAACAGAGGAAATGGGAAGAGTACCTACCTTTGGTAGAGTTTACTTACAATAATACATATCAAACATCTTTGGGAATGGCACCTTTTGAAGCTTTGTATGGTAGACCATGTCGAACACCTTTGAGTTGGGATAGTCTTGAAGATAGAGTGATTATTGGGCCAGATATGTTGAAAGAAATGGAAAGGAAAACTAAGGAAATTAGACAAAGATTGAAGGAAGCCTCAGATAGGTAGAAAAGTTATGCAGACAAAAATAGAACACCAAGGGAGTTTGAGGTAGGAGAGAAAGTCTTCCTAAGGGTTAGGCCACACAAGAGTTCCATAAGATTTGGGAAAAAGACTAAGCTTGCACCTCGTTATGTCGGACCTTTTGAAATATTGGGAAGGATTAATCCAGTTGCATACTGGTTGGCCTTACCTCCCCAATTGAGCTGAATCCATGATGTCTTCCATGTATCTCTTCTTAAAAAGTATGTACCTGATGAGAAACACATTTTGAATTGGGATGCTTTATAGGTCCAAGAAATGGGAGGAATAATGATAGAGCCATTCAGAATCTTGGAGAGGTGTCAGTGCCAGTTGCGCAACAGAGAGGTTGATTAGTGCAAAGTGCAATGAGACCAGTATGATGAAAAGAATGCCACGTGGGTAGATACTAAGGAGATGCAACTGTTGTTTCCTTTTTTGTTTTAAACATGAACTATAAACTCTTGTGAATGCATTTAATAAGTGCATCGGGACAATACACAAATTAAGGGGGGGAGGATGTCACAACCCTCCTTTATCACCTTTGGATTTATTATATTTCTTTTGGATAAACTATTGAATGAATATTATAAAGGAAAAAAAATAATAATAAAACACACACACACATGGAAAATATACTTTTTTTTCATAATTGTTTATTTAAATTTCCTCACCCAAATTATGCAACATGTTGTAGGAAGAATAAGAAGCTTTTAGAGACTTCTCCACCACCTTGCATGTAACTCCTCCCACTAATTCTAATCAATTTTCATGAAGGCCCAAATTGGGAGAGAATCTCTTTTTTTTTAATTAAAAATTTAAGTAGTGGAATTTGGGGATTTTTCTTATAAAAGATATACAAGTTTTCAAAAAAGCGAGTTGGTTATTCCATAAAGAAATTCTTCAAGTAAATTTTTCTTTTGTAGTCATATTTCATTTTTCAGCTAAGATTTTTGCTTTGTAGGACTTCTTTCAAGTTGAAGGATCAAGGGAGATTCATAGGGGATTCTACACCATTTTCAAGCATCCAGGTTCTTTCAATTTAGTTTCTCATGCATCTTATCCTTGCTGAAAATTAGATTAGATTAATTTTTTTAAGAAATTAGATTCATTAGTTTCAAATTTTTTAGATAAGAAGTAGATTAATTTGTTTAAGAAATTAGATCCATTAGTTTCAAATCTTTGATAAGAAGTAGATTAATTTGTTTAAAAAATTAGATCCATTACTTTCAAATTTTTGATAAGAAGTAGATTAAATTGTTTAAGAAATTAGATCCATTTGTTTCAATTTTTTGGATAAGAATTAGATTCATTTGTTTAAAAAGTTAGATCTATATATTTCAATTCTTGATAGGAATTAGATCAAATTGTTAAAATTTCTTATTAAGATTTAGATCGATTCTTGGTGAAGAACTAGATTAGAACCATCTATTTTATTTTCCTTCTCTAGATTCTCCTCTCTGGTTTCCGAATAGAAATCTGAAACTTATCCTTTGAAGAGATTTCGCTGCGATTATTCCCTCTGTGATTTTCTCATTTTCTGGATATCTAAATTCTCTATAAAAATATATTTAATATTTCTTCTCTATGAATAAATTTTCTCTCTGTGTGCAAATAAAATTATCTCCCTTCTCTGTGAATAAATCTCCCTGTGTAAAGAACAAAAGGAATAAATAATCCTTCTCTAGTTATCTCTCTATTGTATTTTCATCCCTGGAACTTAATATTCTTTTTTTTCACATACTTGTTATCTACTCTTCTTTGTGTGATTTTAATAATCTGGAAATGGAATCCTCTTGCATATAAAAATGCACACATATATATATAACATAAAATTTATTTCAAACTTTAAACCATTGCAATGCACGACATTCAAAAATTACCATGAGACGGCTAGCGGAAGGCATGCAGGGAGGACATTTAATGAAACCACCGCAGGGGGAATGGAGGGGCCCGCGGTGTCCCCTCAACCCTGCGGGCCTGCGCATGCAGGCCCACAGGGGTGATGGGACCCGTGGTCCCCACCCCGCACCCCTATTAACTATCTCAAAAAAGAAAGCCTTTTTGCCATTTAGTTTATAATTAGTTTTTTTTACTATTTCGTAATTTGAAGTTTTTAATTTGGGTTAAAAAAATAATCTAAGTTAGTTACTATTAATTACTTAGTTTAAATTTTAAGTTTATTAATAATGACATTTAGGAAATATTGATTTTTTTCCTTAGTGTAAATTTCAGGATATTGAATTTCGACTTAGAAAAAAAAATTGGGATTAATGTGTAGCAAGTTCGTAATTAAATTATCCTTAGTAAACTTTATAATTGTAGACTATATTCTCTTAATTTGAGTTATTCAATCCATTTAAGAACCATTGGGACACTTGATTGGCCTTTAGAGATTAATTTACATTAATATGATTTGAACCGAATTCTTAAATTTAATCGCCATTTTGGATTCGTTAAATCTTTTTATGGCATGCAAATTTCTCATAGATTAATTACTTTCATTGATGGTTCATAGCATGCAAATTATTTATGGATTAATTACATTTTTCATGCAAGTACACATGCAATTACTATTATGCAAGTTTCGTGATGGTCATTATTATGCAAATTATACTCCAAGTAGTTATTTCAATTAATTAAAATTTTACGCTTTCATTTCGTGATTATTTTCAAGCATGATGTTTTCGTAGTTAGAAAACTAAATAAAGGAAGTTGGAAAACCAAAACCAAGTAGCATTTGGTATATACAGTGCCTCTGGGTCACGCTTACGGTTAATGTCGTCGTGTTGAACTAATGCACTTAATGCCTAATAAAGCTACATCAACGACGTCTGTGGCATCATCCCTATAAATCATCGGGGAGTAATAAGGGACACTTGGAAGTTAAAATCCAAGAGGCGGGTAATCCCCCTTGGATCGATAATTTAATAAGATAACTGTGAAATGATTTTTGCATCCATTGAGATAAACCATAGTAAACCCCTTTTAGGGATGGTCAAGTTAAATGCTTTTACGAAATTGGTTTCTTGTTTTTATCTTGAAGGGATATTGGTGATTTGCAATTTGGTCAAGGGTGATGCTCATGATTAGGATCTAGTTATTTTTAGGCCACAAGCAATAGGCCATCTTCAGCCTTCACTTAAGTGCTACCATCATGGGTAGCAACCGCAAAGAAACTGTCTAGGACATTGACCCTACAAAGGGTTGCGTACCCACAAATCAGTTTACATCAAACCATAGAATAGAAAATAGAACTACATACTTTACGCCTTGATCCCGTGCCAAAGCGGGTATGTAGGTAGTCTTTGGATGGAGTTGTCCCTCGTACTCAAGCATTCGTGGGTGGGTTCTAGGCTTGGTCAAGTAAGAATCCTAACTGAAAGATAAGATAATTAAATTGAAAATGAAATTCAATGCATACTCAGAAGGAATCCCGTATGGATTCGCTTGACTTCCCGAGGCTTTAAGCCAAATTCCAAGGCAGAATTCAAGCTTGTACTATTTAATTACTCCTAAGGACGACAATCTTGGTGCACTTTTGTTAGAAGAGTGTAGTACTTAGTGAGTGACTCAGGACCCAAATGGTCCCGATGAGTCTAAGTCTCTGGCCAGAGCATCTCCTATCCCATTTGGATAGATGCCTACCCCGTATGAGTAGATGCCTATCCCGTTTGGATAGATGCCTACCCCGTATGGGTAGATGCCTGTCCCATATTGGATAGATGGAATCTTATGTCCCGTATGGACAATTGCCTAACCCATATGGTTAGATGCTCATCCCAGATGGATGAATACCTAATCCTAAATGGATGGATGCCCAGAGTATGCAATTGAATAAAACATAATGATTACATTAACAAAAAAAAAAAAGAATGCTCAATTTTGTTTATTCAATATTGGTGGGTTATTACACCAACCATAGCATTAAATGATAAATAAGATCAAATAAGTCTAGCCTCAAGCCTCTAGGAAAGAGTTGAATGAAGATTGGATTCAATGTCATCCTTTGTTTAAGTTAAAAGTGAGTAATTAAATGTGAGATATAGGGTTAATGATTTGAAATTGACAAAGGTTAGCATGAATAAACAATATCAAATCAAATATGAAGACATGAAGTATATATTTGTAAATGAGAAGCAGAGAGGAACCTACGACTATAATATGAACTTACAAATATTAGATAATTATACTAGGCATCCTCATTCAAGACTATTAGATGCAAAAAAATGAAGTGTTCTCAAGATTAGGATTTCTCTTTGAGTATCTCCCTAACAGTTCATTAGAAAAGTATCAGGCATTGATGCTAGGAAACCTTGATGTAGTTCTTTAGCTTATGCAAAATTTGGTTATGTGCACCTATGTTTTCTCTTCTTAGATCTATAATTTCTCCCTTAAGATCATATCACTTGTAAAAATTGTTGGCAATTGACACTCATCCCGTAAGGATTAATGGTATTTTGGGTTGTCATTGATGG
Organism: Cryptomeria japonica; assembly: GCF_030272615.1. Classification (NCBI taxonomy): domain Eukaryota; kingdom Viridiplantae; phylum Streptophyta; class Pinopsida; order Cupressales; family Cupressaceae; genus Cryptomeria; species Cryptomeria japonica. The sequence continues at coordinate 254,833,775 of NC_081406.1, forward strand.
TAACTCATCATCTTAGGGTAAATGGTTTCCTTGTTTGGATAACTAACATTCATTGCACTTAACCGCTATTCACATTGCTTTACACTGGCACCGGAATTCACTTCATACCTAGCTAAGTCCTGATCTCGATAATGTGTATATGGAACTCGGTAATGGATAGGACCCAGATAGGAAATCTTTTGGTCCTGATTATTTCTTTCATGGATTTTGTGGTAATGTGTGATGGCTGACATGGTCATTGGGATTATTCTTTAAACTCATTATGTACCGGTAGCTGACATGTTTATATTTCTCATTGAAGCCAACATGGTAAAGTTGGAAGGATATTTAAGAAGATCATTTCTGCAATAGATATGATATGTAATAGAATGCGAAGTTTTGGTTACAAATGTTTCAGTCAGTATCGGTATACATTTTTGTCAGTGATTAGAAGTGTTTGTGTGTAGTTTCATGTGCACAACTCAACGGGTAGCATAACAGAGCAAAACAGAGAATCAGTGAACCGGTATACAGAGAAGGATATCAGAGGATTCACCAAAACTTATCCAACATGGTCAAATACAATTTATAAGTTTATTTTCATTTGTAAACACTTTGTAATATTTTGTAAGTCAATGAAACTTCTTATTTTGTGTTTGAGAAGTGATCTCTAGGAAGTTGGCCTTTCTACATTTTTAAACCCCCCCATGTAATATTTGTATACCTTGATCAAGTATATAGATATTGTGGGTATTAGCCCCACCATGGTTTTTCACTTTGTAGCGTTTTGCACGTATAAATATTGGTGTTATAGTGCTTCCTTTCTATGTGTTATTTGGTGTATGCACTTTAATTTTATTTATTATTATCCAGTTAATAAGCAATAAATTCAAAACTATCTTTATCGGTAGAACACCGATTCACTCCCCCCTCTCAGTGTTCTTGGATTCCAACAATTGGTATCAGAGTTTGGTTTCTTGAAAGAAGTTTAACCACTTAAACAAGATCTGAAATTTAAAATCAATAGAAACCGGTCTGCAATAGCAACTTCGACTAGCTCTTGAGGATCTTGATAATAAGCAGATGGAGAACAATAAACTAAAGAATGAAATGAAGCAAGCTAGAGAACACATCATTTCATTGGAAGGAAATATTTTAGTTGTCAAGGCTAAGAGGAAGGAACTTTGTGATCAATTGCAAAATTTGAAGAGTGATGAGGAAGATGCTATGAAGGATCATTGTCCAAAACTTACTTAGGAGAACAATATCTTGAAGAATGAGATGCAAGCCCTAACTATAAGAATGTGCAAGGAGATTGAGGACAAAAAGAAAAATGAAGAAAAAATAGCTCAAGCATTGAAGGATAGATCTAAGGAATGAAATAGACTGACTCATGAGAATGATATGCTAAAATTTGAATTGGTCCAGTCCTAGAACAATGAACGGGAACTTGAGAGATAGATAATAATCATGAGGGATGATTTGGTCACTGCAAATGAGAACAAGGACAAATTTCAAGCCAGCTCTGCCAAACTTGATGAAATCCTGAAGAATCAAAGAGATGCTAATGACAAAAGAGGTCTTGGTTATGAAAAAGGAGAAAGCTCTGGTACTGCACAATGAGATCAATCATCTTGATAGAAGTAGAATCATGACAACATGAACTAGAAATCACAGGTAAGATAGGCGAATGCTCACAAATTCAATGGTACATGCTTTATTTGTAATAAATATGGTCATATGGCTCGTCAGTGCAGAAATAGGAATAATTAGAAAATGCATCATTCACCGGTCTTAGAAATGTAAGATGCCATCCATGTAGTAGATTTGGACATATGACTAACCAAAGCAGATCAAAAGGAAATCAAGAAAATTAAGGGGTTAACAAGGCAATTCAGAAGAACAATATTGTCTGTTATGCATGCAACAAGATTGGGCTTATTGCTAAATATTACAGAAGTAAGAACCCACTGGCAACTAATGGAAATGTAGATGAGAAGGGAAAGGAAAAAGTGGAAGACATCAGGAAGAAGCATGAGATGAGATGGGTAAGAAGATTTGATATGCCACAAGAAGAACACTCGATAGAGTCATCGGTTCCTACACTGGTAGTAGACACAACCGGTAACTAAGGCACTCGGCCTTAAGGGTAGGCAAATTATTAAAGATCATGCAAATACCTTGGATTAGGTCTGTAGCTAGAGATTTATGATTTTGGATGGGTACTCAAGAGATTTCTAATGTTTACCGGAACCTACTCACAGACTATGTGAACCGGTCAAGCCTAACCAACAACATTTATGACAATGAAAAATTAGTGTTAACAACAATAAAAGGGAAAAGTAAAGTTATTTTATTCACACAACGATCGAGCATTCAGACAAGTGAATTTATAGAGAATTTCAGAGTTCAAAGGCGATTTGAGCAAGAACTTTCTTTCAAGGAAATTTGATCTCCTGACAGTACACGACTGTTTCTTCTAAAGAAACAGTCTGATGCAGAAATTAAGGAGGTTCCCAAAAAGAAAGGAATTTTTGCTAGAGCTGTGAGGGAGAAGAAAAAGGAACAAAAGAAATAACCAGTTAAGGAGACTCCCCGGAAGCTAAAGATCACAATTGTACATAAGCGAAAACCCAAATGAAATGAGCAACCCAAACCAGAACCAAAAAGAAGAACTAGTAAGAAGAAGATGAACGCTCAAGATTTGAATGATCAGATAATAAATGCTGGAAACTCAGATAATATTTCTTTATTATTTGATAATTTTAATGAGGTGGATAAGAAGAAAATTGAAGAGGTTATTCTTTTGTATCTTGATACTTTTAGTAAGACATTGATTGAATTGGAGAAAAATTTGCATAAGGAGTTATATGATAAGTTAGAGATAAGAAAAATACATGCTTAGTCTATGGACTGACACATTAAGGAGACCGAATTGGTCAATCTTTGTCCCACAATAACTCTTTCAGAGATGGTTGACTTGATCATTAAAACAGGGTCATCAGAATTCAACCCTAAACATAGAATAAATAGTCTTATGTTGGGCAGATGAGAAGAGATTAGGAAGGAAACAATTGATATCTGGGTAAGAATTCTTTTGGATTTAGGATATGATTTAAGTTCCAGTTTTGTGCAATCCCAGAATATTCAGTTGCCTAAGGATAAGAAACCGACAGATCAACAAAGTGTATATACTGAGAAACTGGCAAGCACTCCATCGGATACCACTATACCGATTACTGAGTCACATTCTGTAATAGAGGATATAGAGGCAAATGTAAATAAGGATTCAGAGAATAAGGATACAAAGGATACTCAAGTTTTGGATAAGGCACCAAGTGGCAAAGCCATCGGTGCACAAGCATTGAAATATTCTAAAGTTATCTCACCGGTTGATAAGGGTAAGGAGATTGTGGTGGATCTCTCCTCTGGCTTGGACATTGACACTTCTACCATAGCTAAAGGAAATTTACCACAACTTTCCATAATTTTTGACAAACCCTACCACAAAATGTCATCGACAGAGAAGATTTTGGCAGCAACACCCCTTCAAGCACATGCGACTCAGGAATTGGCTCAGGAAGAGTCAAAGGACAAAAAATTAATTGAACACAATTTTGAGGTTTTGAACTAGTTAGTTCTTGAATTTCAAGCTCAGGAAGATGCAATATCTTCAGGTAAACAAGAGGGAATTATTGATTTAATTACCAAACACTATGATTCTTTATTGAAAATTTCATTAACAGAGGCTAAAGAAAATTTTATGGCAACCTAGAAGTTAACATTTTTGCAAATGATTGAGATTGATAAGGAGAAACTCTAGACCTGCTTGCAATCCATTGATGTAGCTTTGGCAGAAGGAGGTAGTGTATATAAGACTTGTCTAGATTTTGATAAGCTCACCAGCTCCATAGACAAGCAACTGTCAGACTATAAGAAAAACTTGATTCAGATTTCTATCTCTTACAACTTGATAGTCAATCTAACAAACTCTTTAGATGGTCCAATTTTGGTGGTTATGGATCAAATTTTATAATTGGAGAAGGATAGGGACAAAATATTAAGGAGAGAAAATAAGCATCAGAATCTTATCAGTCCCTAGCTAGATAATTTACTGTTTCATAAAACAAGGTGTATTTCTAATATGTAGAGAGATGATCCCACTACTTCGAAAGAAATGGATTATTATGCCAGTATCTTGAATGGATTCATCTCAATTATTGAATCTCTTAAGTAAGGTTGTGATAGCTACTTTTCATTTTTGAAGAATATGTATGTAGATATTTTGAAGTTTGTATAGAATCAACTCATATTTATAATTGTACAAAAATTTTGTGGGCACCCCTCTTTGTCATTGATGTCAAAGGGGGAGGAATAAGTTAAAAATGTATATATTTTTTAGGGGGAGCATCGGATGTATATAGAAAACTCATATATAGGTCAAGAGGTTATGAAGATTCAGTGGCAATTTCATGGATGGTACCATTTTTCACATGAGTGTTGCCATCAATGCCAAAGTGGGAGATTGTTGGCAATTAAGTCTCATCCGAAGGGTTAATGGCATTTTGGGTTGTCATTGATGGTAACTCATGATCTCAAGGTAAATGGTTTCATTGTTTGGTTAATCAGCATTCATTGCACTTAACCAATATTCACATTGCTTTACACGAGCACTGACATTCACTTCATACCTGGCTAAGTCCTGATCTTGGTAACATGTCCTAATCCTGGTAACCTGTATATGGAACCCAGTAATGGATAAGACCCAGTTAGGAAATATTTTGTCCTGATTATTTCTTTCATGGATTTTGTGGTAACATGTGATGGCCAACATGGTCACTGGGATTAAGCTTGAAACTCATTATGTTCCGGTAGACAACATGTTTATATTTATCATTGAAGCTGACATGGTAAAGTTTGAAGGATATTTAAGAAGATCATTTCAGCGATAGATCTGATATGTAATGGAATGCAAATTTTTTGTTGCAAATGTTTTAGTTATTATTGGTATAAATTTTGGTCAGCGATTACAAGCGTCTGTGTGTAGTTTCATGTGCATAGCTTAACTGGTAGCAGAACAGAGCACCAGTGAACCAGTATACAGAGAAGGATATCGGAGCATTCATCGAAACTTATCTAGCATGGTTAGATACAATTTAGAAGTCCATTTTTATTTGTAAACACTTTTTAATATTATGTAAGTCACTAAGACTTCTTATTTTGTGTTTGAGCAGTGAGCTCTAGGCAGTTGGCGTTTCTACATGTCCAGACCCCTTCATGTAATATTTTTATACCTTGATCAAGTATATAGATACTGTGGGTATCAGGCCCACCATGGTTTTTCCCTTTGCAAGGTTTTCCACATATAAATATTGGTGTTATGGTGTTGCCTTTCTATGTGTTATTTGGTGTATGTACTTTAATTTTATTTATTGTTAACCAGTTAATAAGCAATAAGTTCAAAACTATCTTTACTGGTAGAACGCTGATTCACGTGCCCCCTCTCAGTGTTTTTGGATTCCAACAATAATAATACTAAAAAATTGGTATTGTGTTGATAGGGATTTGGCTAGGTCAAACCTTAGGTTAGAATTAACCCTTGAATGAAATAGATTAATTGATTAGAAAGCTTTGCAGTAATATGCTAAATATTATACCTGAAGTTTGTCGTAGCTGATAATCTCAATGACACAATTATATTTGAATGTGACCCATAGGTATTGATGCAATAAAATAACATGACAAGGCATAAAGGAATCAATCGTGAAAATATGTTAGCATGGATATTGCTACAAATTGTTACTCCATTATACTTAGATATAAAGAATCCTTGAAGGATGTGGTGGGATGAAATGTTGAACATTGATGTTAGTGTATGATTGTGAATGGATGTAGATGGATGAATGTGGATGTGAAAATTCTCTTGTACAGGGTTCTCAAGGTATTTCATACATTAGGCCGACCTCTAATGGACATATTAAAGTATTAGGATGAGGTATCAATTGGTGCGACTTGGGTACTAACATATTTAAAAATTGGTTCCTTTTGGAGGGACAAGGATGCCTATCACCCTTGTCCACCAAAAAAATGGGTGACTCAAGGTTGGATTTGGGTACGCTCAGACTTAGGATGGAAACCTAGATCGCCATGTGATCATATGAAAATAGTTTTGTAGTACAAAAGATAGAAATATGCTAGGATAAGATCTAGGAGGAGACACACTAAGGCAAGGTCACAAAAATGAGTGTAAAATCATACAAGGCTATAATTTATGGTAGTACACTTAGCCCCAACTTTAGCAAGAGTATGAGTCTACACAAAAAAGTATAGTAGGGAAAATAAGAATTCACTAGCTTAATTATGAAAATAATGAATTAACTTATCTCCAACCAACCATAGCAATAAAGGGGAAACAAGATCCAATAGAGTTAGCCTCAAGCTATTGGGAAATGATTGAATGATAATTGCTTTCAATCTACTCCTTTGTTTAAGTTGAAAGTGATTAATTGAATGTGAGGTCTAGGGTTAATTATGTAATATTGATAAAGATCAACATGCACAAATGGTTTTAGATCAAATATGCATACATAAAGTATAGATCTGGAAATGGAGAGAAGAGAGGAACCTATGACTAAAATGTAGATTAAAAAATCTCTGACACGATGTTAGGCATCATTATTCAAGACTGTTAGATGCAAACAAATGAAATGTTTACATGATCACAATGTCACTTTGAGTATCTCCCTAACAACTCATAAAAAATGCATTGAACACTAATGCTAGGCAACCTTGACCTAGTGCTTTAACTTCTCCAAAAGTTTTTGTGCCCCTGTCTCTACTCTTCTCGAATTTATAATTGTTACCTCTAGATATTGTTAGCTATAAGCATAAGAGGGGGAAAAAGCTATTGTGTTGATAAGCATTTTCCTAGGTCAAACCCTAGGTTGGAATTAACCCTTGACTAAAATAAACAAAATTAAATTGAAATACCTAAAGTAATATGCTAAATGCCTCACCTTAATTTTGTTGTAATTGATAACATTGATGATGCAATGCTCTTTTAATGTGACCCATAAGTGTTGATGTAATAACATAACATGACAAGACATAAAGAAATCAATCATGAGAACATGCTTGAATGAAGTTTGTTGCAACTTGCTACTAAATATAATGCTCAAATCTAAAGAATGATTCAAGGATATGGTGGGATGAAATATTTCTTGATGTGAGAAAATTCTTGTGAATTGATGTGGATAGATGTAGGTGGATGTGAAAATTAATTGAAAGGATTCTCTTATTTAGCATCCTCAAGGTATTTCATAAATCATGTCGACCTCCAATGATCGCATTAAAGTATCAAGATTGAGGATCATCTTGTGAGAACCAAGCACAAACATATTTTAAAATGGCCCCTTTTTGGAGGGACACGGGTGCCTATCATTGTTGTCCTCCCAAAAAGGGGTGACTCAAGGATGGCTCTTATGCACTCATGCTCAGGATAGAGACAAATAACCATGTGATCATATAATGACAATTTTGTAGTACAAAGGCTAGAAATATGCTTGGATAAGAGCTAAGAGGAGGAGACACACTAAGGCAATGGCATGGAAAGGAGAGTAAAACTATGTAGGGTTGCAATTTATGATACTACATGAGGATATTAATTTTATTATATTGGGAGTGGAATTTAGTTTAATTAGGGTGCATAAGATATTATTTCCAAGATATCATTCACAATTATGTAAATTATTATTTTGCATGAGTTGGTGGTGTAAGGAAAATAACCCATGAAAAATAAGGCTATAGGTTTTCAATCTTTATTTTATTTTATTTTTAGAAAAAAAAAAATAATATATTAATCAAGGGTTCTTAAGAGAATACAAAAATATTTTATAATAGTCATGGCTATCACAAAAAGAAAAATAAGGGAAAGTTGAAAAGGTTTCCTACAATTCACTAATTCTAAGAAAACACGACTGTAGCAAAAATAAATAAATAAGTACAATGATTATTGCACATCATTCTAAAGTAGATATAGGAAATAATTACCTTGATAAGGAAAAAAGAGAATGCAACTAAAAATATTTCATCATCTACTCAAGCATTTGAAGCCTATTTAGCTAGAGAATAAAAAACTACATTCCTATCACAAATTTGATCAGGTAAAGAATCCTAGTGCCAAGAACTCCCCAAATATGTGTTAGTCAAAAGAGAAGAAAAAATGTAGACACTATCTATAGCAATCTAAATTGTATTAACATATAATTTTGTCCTCATGTAAACCTCACCTTGGCATTCTATCTTTCCATCGTTGATGTTTACTTTTATTTTGATCACACCTATTGCAAGGTGTGCGCCCTTTGTCTCCTTGTGATGTGCAATGCAACGCTTGGATTTTTGACATGGCTTAACTACCTCATGTGAATTGTATAAGTCTAGTGGTTGTATTGAAAAGTAACAAATCGATCTTTTGGTGCAACAAAAACCTCACTTGTAACAAGTGGTATCAGAGCTTGTTCATAGGTTCAAACCTCCTCCGTTGTGCTGGGGGGATTGTTACAAGGTGTACGCCCTTGGCCTCCTTGTGTTGTGCAGTGCAACACTTAGGTTTGTGACATGGCTTAACCACCTCCTATGGATTTTGTAAGTCAAGTGGTTATATTGGTTATTAATAGGTCAATCTTTTGGTGCAATGGCAACCACACTTGTAACAAAACCTTCCAAAAAATTGCATTTTCAACTCCCTCTCTAATGCCTATTAAAATTTGTGTCCTAATTAACAAATCTAAGGCACTAAGGGTACCCTGATCCTCGTTAGTAAAACATAAATTTGGTCCCACCAATGGTCACTTCAGTTGGACATAAATTTACGTCTTGTGTCATCCTTCTCTTGAAATTCAAATAATTTTTGGATGGGTAAGTATAAAGGAAGGCCTACCCCTCACATTTGAAGTCTGAGATGGATAGATCTCTCTCTCAATTACACCAGTAATTCAATTCGAGTGAGGATGGCATGTATGATCAAACTTCTATGAAGATATTCTAAATGGCCTCCTAAACCCTTCACATGAGGATTCAATCAAGCTTCATGAAGGTATCAAATTCAATTACAAGTACTCAAACTCAGTTATAGGCTTTTCCTCTTAAGGAAAGCATTGTGTTGTAATTAAATTCTATTTCCATTTAAATTATCATTTCAATTTCAAGGTTAATTCCTAAATTAGGGTTAGGCCCAAGGAAAACTCCTATACATGACCCTTTTCTTTCCTTTTGTGTGTAGGAAATAGATTTAGGTGTTGTGATTATAGATTTTGATAGAATAGATAACAAGAAATATGTTTAACTTTTACAAGCACAAAATGTGGAGGACCAGGTAGCTCCCACTACCTTGGTCCTAATAAGTATTCTAGATCTTCTAATAGTAGATATTGTGTGTCTCCTTGATCTATAACAAATCCTAATTGTCTTCTTAGAAGTTACAGGACTAGGTTTTCTTACCCTCGTGGTCCTGATAATTTAGCGAATTTTTAGCTATAGGTTCTAATTCATTTTCCCTTCTTAGATCTTTGTCTATGGCTCTATGTTAAGTTTGGAATATTCTGTTATTATTTCTTTGCTCCAATTCTGTATTATTTTACCTTAGAACTTTACAGTTCAAATCCAATTTTAAATCTCTTAAATAGAAAACATCAAATAAGTAAATCCAATCAATATCTTAGCCCTTTTCTCTAATTAAATTGTGGCTAGATCTATTGCATTTTAAATCCCCCTTTTAAATATAAGGTTGATCTTATGAAATTGGTGGCTCTAGCACCATCTCCCTCCTCATCTTCCTCTGAGTCACTCCCCCTCCCTCTCTTCTTCATCCTCATTAGTCTCTTCCCATTCGTGTCATCCTTTAGTCAGGGTATCACCTCTCTTGGCCCTATAAGTTGCAAGAACAAATGAGCTCTAAAGTATACCTCATAAATAGTCACCACACCTACATCTGCTACATCTAAGTCCAAATCCCATGGATCTAGTGTCAAATACTAAAACTCTATCACAGTGACCTTGTAAGATAAACATGGACCCCATCAATGTATCTCCTATCATGTCCTAGCAAACTCAACTGATTCTAGTTGTTGGACCTAAAATTTTCCAAACTGTCATGACACCCTATCTAGAAGTTTTTCTCTCAATGATATAAGTAGTTTGTCCAATAAGAGACCTAGTCTGGTAACAATAGTGGAGCTCTTTGTGATCTTCCTCCCAAGGCTCACAAACAAAGTATTGCCTCCAGATCACTATATCAATGCCATCTATAATGCAACACCAATACTCCATCTTCCTAAGTTGTGGTTGGGAAACAATCATTCTATAGATGTGCACGTATGGTTGGCCTATCATGTATCCCCTATAACAAATGGGTCTGGTGATCTCCATATGCTCAAAAGACCATATGTGGAACAACATTGCCCCTAGTGAGATGCCCCATCCTTATTATATAAATTGTTTAAGGTCATGAGACAAATGGGCAAGTAGATAGGGCCCCCAAGTGATCCATGTCCCCACAGTCAACATCACCTCCATAGTCTCATCCCATTTAATGGACATGCTATGGATCATCCTATCTAAACAAATGTAGCTACTAATAACCCCTTTGATAATAGATACTCTAATTGATCCTACTAAACTACACTCATACATCTCATCCTAGAGCTAACATTACTACCTCAAATCTCTAGGTCCTCGTAGTCAAAGACTTGGTGCAGAGCACCCACATCACCACCCTCTACGTCATAAACCAACTCTCTACGAATCAAAATTCATAGAATCTGGTAGACATCCTTGAGTGTGATAGACATCTTGCGTATCGGTCGGTGGAATGTATAGTGCTTACTCTACCATCTCTCAGCCAAAGCAAATAATAAACCAAGATTTTTCTAAATCTCAGGCATAAAGGCTACATGCCATTATCCTAGTACTAGTAGCGTTAGATTATCATCCTTCATAAGCTATGGCCTCAGTCTCTAAGCCTGTAGAAATCTTTCATGAGAATATAAGGGTGCTAGATTTGTCTGTAATCGCAAATGCAATCGAATGAGTGTCAATATTTTCTAGTTTTACCTAGGGGAAAGGACCCAGTAGTAGAGCATGTACCAATTGTTGTGAGGGTTGTTGATATCTTTTGTTCCAAAAATTGAACAAATAAAACCTATTGTTTGAAACAAAAAATATTAATTTTTCTTAGGAAATGTACCAATAGTAGTTAAGAAATGTACTAATATTGTAAAAAGTAACCAACTAGGTGATGCCATGTCAGCTGAACAACTATTGGGGTCTCTTTTGCATGCCTATTGGTCTCACTTTTTTGGGGGGCTATTTGGACACCTTGGCAAAAAGCATGCTGATGTGGCATCATATTTGATGATGTGGCCTTAAAACCTTAGTTGTAAGTAGGGGACTTGCCAAGTAAGCTGCTGTAAAAAAATCAGAGTGATTTGAAATTTCCAAGTAGAATTTTGAGAAGCGCGAAGTTAGGGTGCACAACTACTGGGTCCTTTCCCCTAGTGACTTCATCAACTTTTTCATCTTCATCAGTCGTTGTGCAGCCTATCCTACTAGGGAAAATCACTAGATTTCACCAATCTAACTTTCTACCCTACTGGCTTCCTGTATTTATTAGATTCACAGACTCTTTTACCCTTAGTTTGGCCATATACATGCTATGTTTGTCACATACATGCTAACAAACCAAAAAACAATTTGATACTGCATAAACACACTAAGACACATATTAACATCACTACTTTATGCATCTGCATTAACAAACCACATATGCAATTATACCTAGCATATAAACACTAGCAACACATACTTGTGGCTATTTGACACATACACACTTTCGTAGACCCAATACGTGTTTTTGATATAAACGCACTTATCAAAACCATAGATGCACTTTTAGCAAGAAAAAATGTGTTTTAAACATTAACACGCTAAAACCTACCCTATAAGCACTAAGACTTGACATATATGCATTTTCAGCATTTTTCCTACCGCCATGTTTTTGGCAACCTACTTCATAGACCTATTTATCATGCCATAAATGCTTGAAACAAAAAAGGCGAGACTGTACTTACCAGCACACCATACTCGTCTGGACACTCATATCATCTAAACTGCTTGAATATATGGGATCGCTCTACCATAGCTTCGGTCTTGTGCATGTTCACTCTTGTTCTCTTTGCACCTTTATCAATGAATGTTATTGATGCAAATGAGATGGTCCCTATCCAACCTTTGTATTTATAGTTGTGATAACCGTAAGTTCCTGTGGTGACCTCCCATGGTCGTCATGACCACCCAAGCCTTCCTTTTTGACCTATCTATCCTCCTACTTAGCCTATCCTAGCGTTTTTTCTTATCGAGAGATTGTCTAACATTTTCATAAAATTTTTACCCAATCTCTCAAAGGTGAATTCTATCTTCCTTACTAGGGGAAACATACTATATTAGTCAATTATTTTTTATTGAAATAATGCAACAAGCTACATTGCGCCCAAGAGTGGCAAAATGTAGACACCTAAAATTGTCCTAGTCTAATTAAATAAATATTTAATTTATTTAATTATTTTACCCTAAGCCTTCTATTAATTAAATGGACTTATTTATTTAACTAATTCACTATTTGTCTTCTATCCTTTCCCTATTTAAATAAATATTTTTATTTATTTAAATTATACTTTCTTTAAATTAAATAAATATTTAATTTATTTAACTGGCCCCACATCTTCTATTAATTAAATAATTTTTATTTATTTAATTAATTCATTATCTTTTTACCTCCATGACACATGTCATTTATCTCTTAATCTACTTTTAACTACCTCTTCTAATATATGCCTATTTTCTATGCCGATCCTCGAATCTGAGCCAACCATTTATCCTTCCATCTCTTAATCCTAGCTCTCTATTTCTAGAGTATTCTCTACAAAAGAGAACTATTCCCCTATCTTTCCATAAGAAGAAAGTGATCAAGTACCTACATTTTATCGAACTACATACTTAACTAAATCCATTCTCTATTGAGCTCTTGTGCACACATAAAATCCGAGAGAAAACTACATCAAGCAAGATCAATGGAGATAGGAGGACAATGAAGACAAGCCCTTGGAACATGTGAATGGTATAATCTTTCTATTTTAATGTTTTACGTGATTTTAGGTTCTTCATTGCTTTTATGTTGGATTATATTGTTGGAATAAGGTTTTAGTGGTTGATTCCTTTAGGTTTTACAATAATTTTAGTTTCCAAATCTAGTATAAATAGTTACCGACATACAAATGCTCAACAATTATGAGATCAACAAGAGAAGGATATTATAAAAAATAACATTAAGTAGTAAGATTATTTTGAATGTGAATGTTTTATTCACCTAGAGTTCGTAGCGTATTTGGATATTTGATTTTCTATAATACTTAGTGAAAATAAAAATTTCTAGTAATATATGTTGTAAATACATATGCAGTTTTTGTACAAAAACATATTCAAGAATAGTCAATAAAGTTCTCTATAGATTTTTTTCCCTATTTCCTCATTTGGAGAATTGGTCTTTGTTTGGATTAGATAATCTTGGGAAGGGTTTAGTCCCATTTACATAGCGTTCATCAAGGAAAAAGGAGAGAATGCCACAATAATTAACATAATTAGGTAAACAAAAAAATTAAATAAAAATAAAAGAAAAATAAATGACCAATAGCACAACACAAATAGGAAGGACTAGACGAGAACTAGTATAGACCTAGGGATCGTTGAGAGATCTCAAGTCATTAATGGTTTACCATTCCCTTTGCATATTTTCTTTTTATTTTCTTTAAAGGAACCCTCCCCATTTCAAATAGAGGAGTGAGGAATCTCTAAAGAATGCCTTGTCTTTTTTTGGCTAGATTGATGAGGGGTACTTTGAGGAAGAAACATTTTGCTAACAAAAAATGTATAGTAATTTTAAATGATATTTTAATGAATGAAAGAATGTATAAAATATAATTAACTAAATAATTAATTATAATATATCATGACAAAATTTAAACATTTGAAAATTAAAAGTTTCAAAATTTTAAGTTTTTTTTGGTAACCAATATATAGTTGTTCATTATTTTGACCATATGTTTTGAACTATAATTTAGGATTAGTCACTATTACATGATTTAAAATAAATAAAAGTAATTTTGAATTAAGTAATTATCAAAATTTGGCTACAATTGAATCTATGAGAAGAGAAATGATTCAATTTAAATCCATGAATGCAGTTTCAAAACTTGCAAATAGATTTAAATTATTAGTGTATAAATGATCTGGATAAATATTTTTGCCAGAAATATGTTAACTTTAATATTGATAAAATGCCTTAAAATTAAATAATAATAAATAGTATCCATTTTTTAAAAATTAGATGAGAAACGTTCTCCTTTTATTTTGATAAAAGGAGATAAGATTATATTAATAAATATTTCAAAAATGATTGCATAGGGATTCGCAAACAATAAAAACTAACATTAATAGTATAAAAATCCAAGGAGTTACCATTGAACACGCAACACTAAGTATCAAAAAAACAAACTAAATACTACTTAAGAAATAATAATAACGATCAAGCCAAGTCATTTTGAAGAAAGTGAAGAAATTTGGAAGATCGATTAAGGGATAAGAAATATTAATATGAATAATTTCAATTGAATTCAGCATCAAAATACCATTTGGAAAGAGAATCTACAATGGAAATACATTTAAAAGGAACATGGACAGAAGAGATGAAATCAATGTTTTGGAAAAGACAAGGAATCTACACTATAGAATATGAAAACTAGCAAGAAGAGTCATCAAAGTTTCTTTCGTTAAAAAGAGAAAAAAAATAAAAAAATTTCCAAGTCAATTCACAAGATTTCTCCAAAGGTACAAGGATGAAGCATGTTTCCGTATGATTATTAAAATTAAATTTCATAACAAAATAGAAAGAGAAAAGGACTAGCCCATTACTATCACATCCAATTCCACAACTCTAAATTGCCCTAAGATTAATCCTAGAAGAATCATCAATATTTATTTAAAATACTTAGAGAGCGGGAGAAGACCATTTAGCAATCTTATTAACCTTATGAGAATATTCAATTTGAGACTTGGAAGAACAAAACAGATGACCCAAATGCAAGTTGTTTAATATCAAAATATTAGAATAGATAAATGACTTGATTGAAATAACACTTTACTACAAAAGTTTCTTTTAATTTGCATCTAAAACATTTTTTCAAATATAATTAATGAGAATCTAATATTCTTAAAATATTTGATCATTTCTTTCCAACTAGAATTGTCAAAATATAAAGATAGGGTCAGGTCAATATCCGAGTGACCACAAGAAAGAGAAAAAAAGGACGACACCTTAAACTAGCAAAAAATCGAATAAAAAGTAGCATGAGTAAAGGATCAATTCTAAATATTCCATTACTACTTCTAAAGACACTTAGAAAATCGACCTTGAAAGAAAAGATGAGTTGCACATTTTTTATCGATCTAATAGAAAACACATTTAGAATGATATTGAATTTTTTTCTTTTTGATAATTTTCTAACAAAACATTTATTTTAACAAAGCAACCAAATAAAAGAATTAAACTTAGACTAGCAAAATTTGTTCTAAATTTTTCCATCAAATGAAATTCTAAAATTCGTTCTTCTCCTCTTCCATTAACTAATATCCATTAGAAATGAAATAAACTCCTTTATGATCATTGCCTAAAACTGTAACAGCATCTTCCTCCAAATAACAATAAGAACAACTCACAATGGTAGCATGAGACTCTTGACCCATGTCCCGGACAATAGATCAACAATTCATATTATTTTAGTGAAAGGTATAAGCATCCCCATAAAACAATAATCCTTAATATAAAAAAAAAATTAAACCAATCAGATATAACTGAAGGAGTGGAAATGAGGGTAATGAGATAAATTCTGAGAGCTTATCAATAATCCCATGTAAATATTTATATTTAATAATTTGAATGTTTATATTTATATTGAAAACATCATGCAATATCTCACAAAAATTACTGCAATCAGCCCATACTAATGGGAAAGAGAGTTATGATTAGATTTATCAAGACGAATTGCGTACAAAATGATTTGTAAGCACAGTCAAATAATATGGAGAGGCACGTCCCATGAGACAGAGTTGTTCAATGTGTCCTCGATCTCAAGACATTTCAACGATGATTGATAATAAGGTGTTGAGAATATCGCATTTTCCTTTATAGTATTTCTCGACACCATAGCTTTACCTCTATGGGAATAACCCTTTTGGGATGTGACTCATCGCATGCCAACAACCCTGTTGCCTTCCAAGAGCCAACCCTTCACAAAGCAATCGATTATTATTCATTATATATATATGAACTACAGTTCAAAAGCTCAGAATATGATATACTTTCTACCTGTAAAACCTTTTTCTCTTTAGCCTGCGAGTTTCAGTTATTCTGAACCAAAAGTTGAGGTGTCAATTGAAAAGGGCATTCACAGCAAAGGAAAACTGGAGATAATAATGTGGGACAACGAGCATAATATGTGACCCACAGCTTTATTCCAGACGACCATTTGGGTGAAGATAATATTCAACTGAGGGAAATGTTCTCAGGCATCTTTCTCGTTTTATATCTCCTCTTGATTAATAGAACCAGAACTTTCCATCCATATTGTTTCTAAGGATTCTGGTCATTAAATTACAAGATTTAGTCGTCGTGATATAAATTGATAATTTAATATTCTACTTAATGTGGCAACATGATGTGGTTACCCTTAAAAGCAATAAATATGGTATACTCTAAGTGATACGTTTTACTCAATAGTAATTATGCGGTCCATTTGATGACAGTGATGTGCAATAGAGATCCACTTCTGTATGGGTGTGTAAGTCCATATGTTGATGAATCTATAAAATAAAATATGTTGTTTAAAGTATAAAAATATAAATGCTAGGAACTATTATATTCTTCTTTATAATAATTTGCATGTATAGAATTTTTTTTTTTTTTTGATCGGTAATTGGTTGAAGCCGCAGTCAAAGCTTTGAATTCATTTTGGGAATTGAACTTGGGTCTCCACAGTGAGAACCGGTGTTTTAACCAATTAAGCTCAACCCCTTGGACTATTTTGCATGCATAGAATTGAAGGTGATGATATATAATATAAAAAATTAAAGGTAATTGAATAATATGTAAATATATTATTACATAATGTAAAATTATAGAATAATAAAATTATAAAATATCAAACATTGAGCATGTATATTATATAAACTAGAGATAATCATCAAGTGGTGCACAACTCCTTAAATAAGATCTTGACTTTGATGTTTGATTTTATATGAAAATATTAAAAAAAAGTGATTTTACATGAAAAATCTAATGATTTATTGACAAAAGATATAGTAAGAAAAATTGTAGGAAACTCCATGTAGTTACAACTTCTTTTAAAATGAATTTTGTGAAAATTAGATATTTCAATAACATAGTACTAAATTTAAAAAAATGTAAAAAGAAAATGTGTCAATATAACCAACTGTTGGAAGTGAAGTCCAACAGACTCCTTCATCTTGCCGCCAAAACTCTTGGTTGTTCAACTTCTCCTTGCAAGCTCTTTAAGAGCTTATTGTATTTCATTTGTAGTGTGATTTTCTGGAGCTTCTTGCAGTTGTTTATGTGAGTAAACCAGATTGGTTATTAATCTATTGATTCCCCTACTTCAAGTGTGGATGTAGGCAATTGCTGAACCATGATAAATCTATGTGTCTCATTTGTCTATGTTGTGTGTTTATAATTCTATTTTATCTGTTGTTTAAATTCATTTCTTCATCGTGAACAATTGGTATCAAAGCGAGGTTAGATCGCTGTAAAGATTTTGGTGGTTGAAATTTCAGAATCATGAAAGAAGTGAAGATAGAGAAGTTCTTCGGTCAGAGCTTCGGGTTATGGAAGGTGCAGATGGAGTCCTTGCTGATAAAGCAAGACCTTTCACTTGCACTTGAAGGGAAAGCAAGGAAGCCAGCTGGGATGGCTGATGAAGAAAGGGAAAAATTAGACAAGAAGGCAAGAGCGATAATTTTTCTCTTGTTGTCCAACAATGTTCTCTTCAATGTCATGGGTGATGCAACAAAAAAAGGTGTATGGGATATACTCATAGCCATGTATGAATTTGGCATTGACTACAAATAAAGTGTTTATTAAGAAGCGCTTGTACAAATTGAAAATGAAGAAAGGTTGTGCTATGACAAATCACATCAATAAATTTAATACATTGATTAGTCAAGCGACTTCGGTGGGGATGACACAAGATGATGAGAGAAAGGTTGTTCTCTTATTATGTTCTTTGCCAAGCAACTGGGATGGTGTTGTAACAATAGTTAACATATCTATATCCGGTAAAAATAAGTTGGTTTTTAATGATGTAGCAGCTACTCTTCTCAGCGAGGATTTGAGAAGAAAGAATGATGAACCTTCATCCACTGAATCCTTAACAGTGGTCAACACCGAAAATAGCGGTGGAAGTCATAATAGAGGCAAAAATAATTACCATAGACGTTCGAAATCAGCAAGGAGATCGAAGTCTAGAAACATAAATGGTGAATGTTAGTTTTGTGGCAAAGTTGGTCATGTGAAGAAGGATTGTAGAAACTTCAAAAGGGCACAAGAGAGGGTGCAAGACAGTAAAGAAAATATAGTCTACGATAAAGATGATAGTGTTCTAATCCTTTCAACAATCGACACTACTCCGGATTCATGGGTACTTGATTTCGGTGCCTCCTTTCATGCTACCTCATATCTTGAAGTGTTCATTAACTACCATGAAGGTCATTTTGGAAATTTTTTCTTAGGAGATAACAAATCTTGTGAAATTAAAAGCAAAGGGGATGTATTGCTGCCATTAGAAGGTGGTAAAACATGGCTGCTCAAAGATGTTTGCCATTTCCCAAAATTGAAGCAAAATTTGATATTCATTGGACAACTCTTTGATCAAGGTCTTAATGTAAATTTTCTTCTCGATACATGGAAGGTGACTCATGGTACCATGCTGATTGCAAATGGTAATAAAGCGGGTAGTTTATACATATTTAAGACTCATGGTGAAGTGGGAGCTACAATGGTGATTGAGGACAACAAAGCGGATCTTTGGCATCAAAGACTTGGGCACATTATCAAGAAAGGACTCCATGTTATACATACAAGAAATCAGCTATCAAGCCTCAAACTTGTTTGCTTAGCCTTTTGTGAACATTGCCTTTATGGCAAACGAAAGAGTCAATTTTCTGAAAGGTGGGCGTGACACAAAGACAACACCACTGGAGCTTGTATACTCGGATGTTTTTAGGCCTACCGAGGTAACCTCCATTAGAGAGCTAACTATTTTGTAACCTTTCTTGATGATTGTACAAAAAAAGTATGGATTTATATGCTTTCTAGGAAATCTGAAGTCTTTTCAAAATTTAAAATTTTCAAAGCTTTAGTTGAAAATCAGATTGGTTGTAAGACTAAATCTTTACAAACCGATAATGGTGGAGAATTATTTTCACATGAATTTGATGATTTTTGTGCTGATAATCGGATTAGAAGAATCAAGCTTGTTCCCTTCACTCCTCAAGAAAATGGTGCAGTCGAGAGGATGAATAGAACAATTATTGAAAAGACACGATGTATGTTGTCTAATGCAGGTTTAGCCAAGGAATTTTGGGCAGAAGTGTGTAACACTGCAGTGTATTTAATCAACCAAAGTCCCTCATCTAAATTGGATTTTGGTATTCCAGAAGATCAATGGCAAGCGAAGAGGATTTCATACTCACATCTTCATGTGTTTGGATGTGAAGCCTTCTCGCATATACCCAAGGAGAAGCAAACCAAATTGGATCCAAAGTCGTTGAAATGTATTTTTGTGGGGTATGGTGAGGAGCAATTTGGTTTTAGATTCTAGGATCCAGTTCATAAAAAGATTGTTCACAGCAGGGATGTAATTTTCCATGAGACCTCCTTCCCCACGCTACATGTTGGCATTTTTGATGTTTATGTTGTGATTGTCATTGATGGACACACACTTGTATTGAGATCCCCTTTATATGTATGAGCTAGAGCTCAATCGGTATTTGTTCCAACCGGTATGTTGTATTCTAGTCTTTAGACTATTGGTGATTTTGCAGAATGTGTTTCCCGGTCCAAAGCGGCATGTCGACCCCAAGCGGTTCGTAGATCTCAAGCAGTACGAGGGAGCAAAGCGGCATAACACATTCTTACCGGTCTTTATTTTTGTCAAACCGGCAACCGGTATTTTGTATGAACCGGTAATACTCTGTGATGAGTTACCAACCGACATTTTGTGATGAGTTACCAATCCACCGATTGTTTGATGGTGCCGACACACTAACGGTGCTTTTTGTGGCGTGTTACTGAGTATGTCTAGATTCACTGAACCTAGGAAATTGTAATGTAATCCTATTGGACTGACATGAAATCAGATTCCTTTAAAAGGACATCATGTCTGGGGTTTTAGGTTGTTGCTGAAAGGGTTTATGTTGTGCTAGGGTTTAAGGTGGTTGTTGAGTTGTTGTAAGAGCAATCTTATTTGAGAAGATCAAGTTGTAACTGAGAGAGATAGAGAAGACTAAAGTAATGTTGGAATGCATTAGCAGTGAGCTATACTGGATCTAACCAAGCAATTTGTGCTATTAGATAGATCAAACACTTGTTGATTACTCACATCTTTGACAAGTCTATAGCCCTTAACCGGGTAGGCCCAAAAGCCTTTTGTAAAATCCTCTAACAAGGTGGTTCACTTCTATGAATCTAAAATCCTCTAGCAAGGTAGTCTTTAATTGGACTTATCTCCTAACAAAGATTGAGTTCCTAACAAGATCTGTTCTGGTGAAGAACATTGTAAGACCTTAACCAGTTTGACCTTAACTAGTCTGGTTTCTATTCTGCAGATAGTGACTTGTGAGTTCCATCTCACCATGGTTTTTCCCATTTGGGTTTCCACGTCAAATATCTTGTGTTATGGTTGTATTGCTTTTGTGGGTGAATGCTTTATTTGCATTTTGGTTTGCATGTGTGATAACCAGTCTGTCTATTAAACTATTTTACTAGTTTATCTTCAAATTGTTTAAGTGTTTAAGTACAGAGATTATTGGCATACTAATTCACCCCCCCTCTTAGTATTCATCAATTGGTATCAGAGCCTACCTTTCTATAAGTTTAACCACTTGGATAGAGATATGGGGGAATACACCTTGAGGGAACTTACTCAACGACTCACTTAGTCTAAGAAAACCTATGATGATCTTATGGTCAAATACAAGGCATCTCAAGAAGAAAGGAGAGAACATGTAGAGAAGCTGATGGAGCTATCTGAAAATAGTTCTGACGATGAAGCAAATATGGAAGCCATGATTGCAGAAGTAAATAGGCTGAATGATTCAAACTCTAATCTGAGAAAGGAGTTGCAAGGAGTGACTATCCGGTTGTCAGGAGCTTGAGAACCAGAGGAAAGCTAAAGATCTAGTAAAGGATAGAGATCATGAGATCTCCAAGTTGAAACAAGAGATTAGTGCACTGACTGGTCACCTACATGAGAGCAGAATGGAAAAAGAAGGAGTACAAGATGAACTGAACATAGCCATCTCTAAAAATGCAAGCCTAATGGAGACAAATACTGCTATTTCCAAAGAACTCTCTGAGTCAAAGGAAATACTTGCTAAGTTCAGCAAAAGTAATGTTAAGCTAGAGAAAAAGCTTGAGTCATCTAGACCGGTAAAGAATACCAATGGACTTGGTTTCTCTGGACATGAGGAAGGAGAATCCTCAGGAACAAATGTTGAAGCATCAAAGAAGCAATTGACACTCAAAGGAAATGGTAAGCAAAAGTTCAAACCTACTTGCTTTAACTATCTTAAAGAAGGACACGCTATCAATGTATGTAGGAGCAAAGCCTACAATAATTTTCCTTACTTTATCAACAATGTACCTAGATCCAATAAGTTCAATGGTCATTGTTATGCATGCAACAAGTTTGGGCATAAAGCATCTGAATGCAGGTTTGTCATGAACAATACTGGAAGATGTCCTCAGAGGACCCAAGGAGCTGGTCCGAAATCTTTTGTGAACCAGAACCCTAATCGGTTTAATGCTTACAATTATTAGTCAGGCAATAATGGCTATCAATTGGCAACCGAATGGAGAGCAAACTATTGGATTTGTCATGGACATGGTCACACTGCTACTACATGTAGAAGGAAGAATGGAAACATGAACAATGGACCTTGGAGAGCACCTGGATTGGTTTGCTATCACTACAACAAATTGGGTCACATTGCAAGATTCTGCAGAAGTAGAAAGAGTATATATGATGATATACCGGTCACTCAGAAAGGAGAAATTGATGTTTAAACAGTTCAAGCGGACATGAACAAAACCTAGAGGAAGAAACCAACAATGTTGGAAGAGGAACCAGTTTCTGCACCTAGTGTGGAAATATTGGAACCGGAAAACTAAGCTCCAAAGAGGCTTAGGGGGAGCAAATGGTGAAATGTTTGTGAACCCCTGGTTACACTGGTAAAAGACCTTAACCAGTATGTGATACCTGTCACTTGGCAGAAGACTGAAAACGGTAAAAGAGGCAAATTAGGGTTTATGCCCTAATAGAGGAGCATTAAAGGTATTAGGTGAGAGACATGTATAAAAGCATATTTCCAATCATTTCTCACTATCTATTTTTGAGCGAAGAAAAGTTTTTCAAAGTGTAGAATGAAGAAAAGGCGATTTGAGCTAAGATTTCAAGAAATTGACAAGTCTTGTAGGAGATTCAAATTCAGTTTGCAAATGGTCCTGGAGAACACAAAGTGGTGATTTGGCAACTGACGGAGTGTGGAGTGAAGCAGAATCAGGAAACCCTGAATTCATGTTTTAAAGGTATTTTTCGTGTTCTTGAAATACTCTACAATGGCTTCTGCATCTCATACTAGTTCGAGTACGTCCATTGAGTCAAAAAGTTTCATTCAAAGGAAGTCAAAATATAATGCCTTATCACAAGTTCCGACTGGAGTCATAGTTGAAGAGGGAATTTCAAACTATATTGATTGCAAAATAGAAGACCTAGGGTCTTTAGCCATTCACACCCAGTTAGGTTTATTTTGCAGCAAAGACAAGAAAATCAAACCAGAGTTTAGTATCTTAGAGAAGAAGAAACTCCACAATGTTGTATACTTTCTGGAAGACTTTACGGAGGATCATATCAGGATCATTTTGAGTAGAGTCCATGGTGACAAGATGTACCTAGAGAGGATGCATTATATCACGCCATAGGTAATTCATGCAGTCACCAGTTTCTGCAACACAGGGGAAGTGCCAGCCCTAAGAACGGTAAGCAAAATGGAAATGGCCAAGCTCACCGGTTCAACAAGTGACTCACGAGGTATGATAGTTAATCCTATCAAGGATGATCTGGTGAAGTACGCCTACATGGTGATAGGCTACAGAACATTCTCAGCCAACAAGATTAATTATGTATCTGTTGCAGTAGTAAATGCCACTTACCGGATGATTAAAGAGGATGCATCATTTGACCTATGCACCGATATGCAGAGGCAACTCTTGTCTAATCTGAAGTTGACTAAACAGGATAATGCACTGAGATTGAAGTTCAGACAACTATTGGTTGGGTTGTTCTTCTATTTCCAAGGCTACTTTCCTGGAGTAGGAGATGTCCAGTGGTCTCCTAACCAACCAGTAACCAAGCAGATCAAGGAAAGCATTCAAGCCATTAGAACTGGTTACCCTGATGTGCTGAACAAATATTTTGATGAGTTCAGACAAAAAATGAGCCAAAGGATGAGGATCTCAGGTGATATTGTTAAGAAATATGAAGATGACATATGTTTCACCATCGAGGTGGACAAATGCTTAATGGAGGCTGTTGAGCCTAGAATGGAAGAAATGGAGCCAATGGCCTATGAGGTGATGTATGATATGCTGGAAGGGTATGCCACAACCCTTATTGCCTTGCCTCTTGATCCTAAGGCTAAGAGGACCAGAACCTATTTGGAGAGGATTGCACCGGTAGAGGAACCCTCTGTTAAGAAAGGAAAAGAACTGACAGTAAAGAAAGCCAAGGCAGTTCCTGCAGCATCGGCACCGGCTACTACTATAACTCCAAGAGTGACCAAGCGGTCACCTGCAAAGAAGAAACCGGAAGTGGCACCGGCAAAATTCTTTGAAAGAAAAAGAAAGACTAAGTCAAATGAACCGGACTCTGAAGGGACTGAGTCTGATGAAATGCCAAAGAAGGCCAGATAGACAAAGAAGATGAAGAAGAATGAATTGCCAGCATCCGCACCGGTAAATATTGATATCTCCTCATACAAACCTTTGACACATTATCAAAGGACAATTAAGAATATTAGGAGAAAATTACTACATGATTTAGTAGATTATTATGATGATTTTAATAGTGAGGAGAAAGATGAAGTACTACAAGAAATCATTATTTATTTATGTAAAAATGACTAGTTGCCATCAGAGATTAAATCTCAGACACCGGATTCTTTATATAAGGCATTAGATAATAAATGGTGCATTGCCATTGAAAAAGAACAAGAGATTAGGGAGAAAGTATTTGCACAATACTTCCCCGACCTCTCAAACTCAAAATTGTTTGATGTTTTGGATCAAAATAAAGGACTCTTCTTCACAAGGAGAAGAAGACTCTAGCTGTTAGAGGGGAGAATTGATGATGTTGAAAAAGACACTCATCAGCATATGTATTATGCTATCAATTCTCACAAAGCATGTATGGCCAACCTCCGAGTGAAAAAAGAACCAGTCATATCCAAACCAGATGAAGTTTTTGATGAAGAAAGAAACCTGGTTGAAAAACCAATCGACACTATTGATGTCGATGCACTGGACATAGAAGATGTCACTCAGGACATACCTTCTGAGGGAACATAACAGGTGCAACAAGCCAAACAGGGTAGTGAGCAAGCCGAGGACAGACATAAAGCAGATAAGGAACAGGAAGAGAAAAAGAAGAGGGATGAAGATGAAGAAAAGAAGAAGGAAGAGGAAAAGAAGAAGAAGGAAGAAGAGGATAAAGAAAAGGAAAAGCAGAAGGAAGAAGAAAAGAAGAAGAAGGAAGAGGAAGAGAAAGAAGAGGAGAAGAGGAAGGAAGCAGAGAGGAAAATGAAAGAAAAAGAAGACAAGGAATGAGAAAAGAAGAAGGAAGCAGAGAAAAAGAAGAAGGAAGAAGCAGACAAGGTAGCAGAAGTGATGAAGAGCACATAGATGGAGACTCTGAAGGCAACCAAGAGTCAAGCCAAACTGGCTGATATCGCCAGTCCTATCAATCTCCAGTCTGCAAGTGAGTTAGAGCTAATGTAGAGCACTAAGGTTGCTCAAGAGGACCTTGAAATCATACGAAGGAAAAAGGAGCAAGACATAATTCAAGTGGCTGTAGATACCCTTACCGGTTTGATCCCCGGTACCAATCTTCCTAACATAGAATCATCACTAGCATAGCTTAAACTACTATGTACTGTAGTGGATGATCAGGTGTAGAGCCTGGAAGAAGCAGTTGAGGCAAATGTCAAGAAAGAGAATCAAAAGGATCTTAACATTGCTCTGGTGAAAAAGTTGAATGAACTCTGGTCTGAACTTCTGAAAGACGAAAAGGATATAAGGGACGCTTTGGATGAGGGAAATCTACTGCTAAGCAAAATCTGTCAACCCCATCTATTCTATGATGTTGTGCTAGCTCAGAAGCAAAAGCTTCAAATGGACTTACAGTCCTACTTGAGCATATTTAAGCCACCTTATGATTCCTTTGCAACTTATGGGCAAACCGTTCACCGGTTTCAGATCCAGTCAGCCAAAATGGAGCAAGAGATCAGTACACGGTCTAGAGGTTTGCAGGAGCTACAACTAGTTTTACTTCCACGTCTGCAAATTCTTCAGAAGTGTTATCTGAACCTAGATGCCTTGACAGTTACGTAGGAGCTGAGCATAGTTGATTCCATGGAGGAACAGGTATCCCAGATGCAAACAGAAAAAGAAGTGCCAACCTCCCTACTTGAGTCCTAGTCTCTATCCATGAAACAATTTTTGCAGGACTATAAATCGGTTTTTGACAAGTATTATTCATTTTTGTCATAAACTTTTATTATTTGACTATCAAATGGCAACAGGGTTGTTCAGCGGTACTTTGTCATTGTTGGCAAAGGGGCAGAAGTGCTCTATCTATTTTGGAGAAGAATAGGGAGAAGTATCTGGTTTTAAATTTTTGATATATGCTATATGCTCTGATATCTCAATGTTTATGCTCTGTATGCAAAATTTCTATACATTGTATTGACTAAGGGATAGTGTATATGCTTAGGGGGAGCAATTTTGTTAATGGCATGTTTTTGATCGTTAAACACTTAGATGTCAAAATTTTATTTTCCTAAGTGTTGCCATCAATGCCAAAGGGGGAGATTGTTGGCATTTTTTATGTTTATGTTGTGATTGTCATTGATGGACACACACTTGTATTGAGATCCCCTTTATATGTATGAGCTAGAGCTCAATCAGTATTTGTTCCAACCGGTATGTTGTATTCTAGTCTTTAGACTATTGGTGATTTTGCAGAATGTGTTTCCCGGTCTGAAGCGGCATGTCGACCACAAGCAGTTCGTAGATCTCAAGCGGTATGAGGGAGCAAAGTGGCATAACACATTCTTACCAGTCTTCTTTTTTGTCAAACCGGCAACCGGTATTTTGTATGAACCGGTAATACTCTGTGATGAGTTACCAATCCACCGATTGTTTGACGGTGCCGACACACTGACGGTGCTTTTTGTGTCGTGTTACTGAGTATGTCTAGATTCATTGAACCTAGGATATCGTAATGTAATCCTATTGGACCAACATGAAATCAGATTCCTTTAAAAGGACATCATGTCTGGGGTTTTAGGTTGTTGTTGAAAGGGTTTATGTTGTGCTAGGGTTTAAGGTGGTCACTGAGTTGTTGTAAGAGCGATCTTATTTGAGAAGATCAAGTTGTAACTGAGAGATATAGAGAAGACTGAAGTAATGTTGGAATGCATTAGCAGTGAGCTATGCTGGATCTAACCAAGCAGTTTGTGCTATTAGATAGATCAAACACTTGTTGATTACTCACATCTTTGACAAGTCTATAGCCCTTAACCGAGTAGGCCCAAAAGCCTTTTGTAAAATCCTCTAACAAGGTGGTTCACTTCTAAGAATCTAAAATCCTCTAGCAAGGTAGTCTTTAATCGGACTTATCTCCTAACAGAGATTGAGATTCCTAACAGGATCTGTTCTGGTGAAGAACATTGTAAGACCTTAACCAGTCTAATCTTAACCAGTTTGGTTTCTATTCTACAAATAGTGACTTGTGAGTTCCATCTCACCGTGGTTTTTCCCATTTGGGTTTCCACGTCAAATATCTTGTGTTATGGTTGTATTGCTTTTGTGGATGAATGCTTTATTTGCATTTTGGTTTGCATGTGTGATTACCGGTCTATCTGTTAAACTATTTTATGGGTTTATCTTCAGACTATTTAAGTTTTTAAGTACAGAGATTTTTGGCATACTAATTCACCCCCCCTCTTAGTATTCATCACTAGAAGATTCAAATAAATCAGAGAAAGAATATTTCCCTACTAGCGCTCTACCAATGAAAGTATAAGTTCTACATTTAATGTCATTGTTCATGTCATTGATCTCAAAAATATATGCAATCATCTACTTAGTTTACATCCATATTCATATGAAAATATTAAAGGGTATGAGTATTAATTCATTCCATTGCTAAAGAGATAACATGAAAGGAGTAATAACATCCATTTTCCATCATACCCACATATCTACTATTTAGCATTTAATTATCACATAAAGAATCATATTGCTGATTTAACTATTTGACAAGATACATTTCAATCTCATTTAACTAACCTATTGCATAAGCTAATCTTGAAAATTCATTCATGTTCTATAAGTTCAAATTAAATAAATATGCATGGTTAACAATTAATAAGACACTACTAGCAAGGGTATATCATTTTCTTCTTTATTTTTGCTTACATTAGATTAACTCATACCATTACCTCTATTTGAATGTACCATCTAAAGTAGCTCATGAATACTTAAAGGTTGTTTTACATAGTATTACAATAGTGAGTATTACTCACTTCTTATAATTAATACATGTTTTAAGTTATTAGATGACTTGAGTTTATCTACCATGCGGTGTAGAATACATGAATCTGCTCCAAAGGTTCAAGGCAACATCAAAAAGGCTCCAAATCCACATATGAAGACAACACCAAATAAGAGGAAAAAACCCCAATGGAAAAAATCTCCAACCACCCGACCAATGTGGAACCTACAAGGAACCACCCCTTGAGCTAGGAGATGTCACTAGCTCCCAACTTGCATGATAAACCAAGGTTGGCAGTTTACTAAAGGGATTTGACACTAAGCTACCTCCATGTACATAACCATTCATCAAGAAAACAAGAGAGAACAAGAGAGAACAAGAGATTTCCAGAGGCCGATAAAACACCATACAAAATACAAAAGTAAACGAGGACTAACATGTACGAGAGAGTGTCATCACACATCAACCATGAGCAAGGCACTAGCCTATGGCATGCAGAGTCATCTCAACCTTGAGAGAGAGACCAAGGGATGTTAGCTTACCATCTCCATGGTCTTCCCATGCTTAGCCTTAAACATCCTCCTTAGGTCTGAGTCATGAGGCACTGATGAGTTATTATCTTTATAAATTATCTAACTACCCATACCCATTCATTAATTAGTCCTCACTTGTTTGTAATATGGTAAAATCCCTTATGCCAAAAAGTTCTAGACTTCATACATCCTTACAAGGAACCTCGTGAAAGTCTATCTCTCATGACCCCTGGGTGTCATAGAGAAGCCCTCTCCCTCTCCATGGATCCAAAAATAATAAAACAAGAGGTTCTTACACAAGTAAAAATCTGACACAATCAACAACCATGTCATACCATGACACACACACATACCCCAAGGACTAAACAACAAGACATGTGAAAATGCAAGCCTCTTAACAAAGGAAATACGACTAACTCATGATACTACAGCTCTTAAACATTTCAACATCGTGAGATCTTCACACTCATTACTAAAAAATCATCAGTAAGGTTATCTTCTCCTCATGGCAACATCATCACAAGGGCATGTCAAACGGGCAAGTAAATCTCATGAAATTCAAATAAAAGAAAAAACTCACATTAACCACTGGTTTAAAAGAAAATGACACAATTGGCCTCCAGTTACAAATATAAATTGAAAAGACGTGTAAGTTGGATAGGGTTGACTTAATGGGCAACCATAAATTCAATGGTACGAGGGTGGACTATATATCTAGCTAAGAATACCTTTTAAAACCAATTACACAATAACAATGATATTATTTAAACCATCGACTTAACATCGTGTTTCAATAGCACTATTGTTAGTGTCAATCAATTATCGTCTCTCTTTTTTTTGCAATATACTATTATTTAATATTCAAATGTTTTTATCTAATTGAGCCATTAACTTGATATTTATCAATTATATATATATATATATTCCATTTCAAATAAAATAGAACTTTTAAATTAACATAAAATAAAATAAAATATATTTTAAAACTAATAAATTATAATTTTAAATGAAACAAAATAAATTTAATTTTTATATAAATTAAACTATATATATATATATATATATATATATATATATATATATATATATATATATATATATATATATATAACCCCACGTAGGGGAAGGGAGGTGCTCACAACACCTTCCCACGATATGGTGGGTGTTGTTGTGAGCACCCACCCATATCGTGGTGTTGTACCAGCACTACCATGCTATGGTGGGGTTCTCATAGAAGAACCACTCCATATCGTGGGGTGTTGGGGAGCACCCAATTCCCTCAATAATGGGGATTAAAAAAAATCCTTTTTTTTTAATTAGATTTTTTTTTTAATCCAATTTTTTTTTTAAATTTTTTTTGTATGAATCTATCGTTTTTGTTAAGCCAAAATCTAATTTGGTAGTCACTGTGCATAATGATAGTAGACTTCTAGAGGGAAAATGGGGTTTCAACAACAACCAAGAATGAAGAAATAGAATCCCATTTCCAAAATTTCTTAGATGGGAGGAGCAGCAGAGGTTTTGTTCCATTCTACTTTTGATATCAAAGTTTTTTGTTAAATTCTTTTCATTCCAGCCAACAAATCCATTTCCCAAGCTGATAATTTTAAAAAGAAGTTTTACCCAGCAAAATTCAAACAACAACTACAATTTCTTACAAATAAACCCTATGGAAACAAAAATTAGATTTTAAAACCATAGAATGCAAACAACTTGGGCATCCAAAATGCAGAAATGGAGATTTCACTCTCTAAACTTCATTTCCAACTCATAAGAGAAAAGAGAGAAACAAGAAGGTGTAAATCCCTACCTCTTATGGTGAGGAGAGAAGTGGGGTAGCAAGAATCCACCAACAACCAAATTTCAACAACTCTCCAATCTCCTCCAATTCTCCTACAATCCCTCTCCCCAAAAAAACAAGAATCTCCCCAAAAACATGTGAAAAGAAAGAGAATCTCCCCAAATTGAAAACCCTAGCTTCTTTTTTTTTTTGACAAGAGAAAAATGGAGTAAAAATAAATAAAATATTGAAAATTGCCCTCTCTCATTTTTATGGGATTCTTTTTACAAAAAAAAAAACTATTCTCTTATTGAGTTTTTAAAAAACTTCAAAATAAAGACTGGATATTCAAATGTAGTAAAAAGTAATAAGAAAAATATTATAACTATCACTCATAACCATTCGGATTACGTTTATATTTATATTTTAATATATGTATATATGCTGATTTAAAAATCAACAAACTAATTTCATTAAATAATTGACTTCTCAATTTCTAACTAAATAAAATCAAATCTGGTATTAAATAAATAATGTAATTAAGTAATCAAGGCAAGTGAATAATTAAAATTTAAAATATCTAAATGACAATAAAGTCAATAACATAAAAAAACGTTAAATTTTAATAATTTTAACATAACAAAATTAGTAATGAGGTTGTAACAAGTATCAAACAACCACTCAACACAGTCAATCAAACGCCAGAATATAAACACACTAAATAATAAATCAATCACTACTCAAGATACTCAAATAAAATAATTGAATGATCAACCAACCAAGCCACTTACTCACAAGTTATGACAATGATGACGAAATGGAAAACTTGTCAAGATTGATAACAAGGACTTGACACCAAACCTAGATCTAGAGTGCGAGAAGGTGAGCAACAACATCTCTGAACCACATATTTCCATTGGGAGGAGGCACGCTCACACCTGTCAAGCTAGGGGAGCTCACACCCAGTTGCCAGGGAGGATTGAATGCCTTAGAACCTGCAACCCTGCAACCACCAAAATGATATATATATATATATATATATATATATATATATATATATATATATATATATATATATATATATATATATATATATATATATATATATATATATATATATATATATATATATATATAATAGACAAGTGGAGGAATATCACAACGAGACATCCCGCTCGCAATGAGTAATGTGACGTTGATTCCCCCACGTATACAGTCAAATGATAGTCATACAATGAGCAATTACATCTTACATAAATCAAAACCAGGGTTAGTATGTCCATCTCATCATAAGAAATAGTCAATGAAATCTATCTATCTATCTAAGCATCGACATGACATAAATACATGTAACAATGAAACATCATCATAATATCTAATCACATAAAATTACAACGATGCATGAGCATGAATCCATAATATCCAAAATCACGAAGCATACAATATCTATCGATGATCATCAATGAAGCACATATAAAAGCCAAAATACATCTGTACATCACGAGAATCCAAACAAGTCTACTAAATCCATCGCACAAAATAAATGTCTTATTGAGTCTATCAAAATGGAATAAGAGTCTGCTCAATTGTGGGCATTACAGGTCTACTGGTGAAGTTGAATGGCTCCAAATGAGCCCACCAGGGATCAAGTCTTGCTGAGTGCAACGCTCTGACATCATAAGGGATGAGGTTGGGGCCCTTGCTGGGCTTGTAGCTCGTGGGCTTCATGCCCTTGTTGGGTTGTCATGCTCGCAGGTCTAGACCTACATCAAAAATAAATAAATAAATATTAAATTTGTATCCTTCCACCCAAATCTAAATTTAAAACATATAAGTGAGTGGGGAGAAGTAAAATAAAGATTTTACTATCCACGAGTCAAATTCTAGATGCAAGTACTTTTCCTGAGAACAAGAAAACTGCGGATGAAATTACCAAACAGAGCAAATAGAGAGGAGGTTTCCTTGGTTTCAATAATTGATGTAACTTTTTTCAAGGTGAAAATAAATGAAATTTCCCTTTTTGTGGGGGTGATTGTAATTTCCATTTTCTGTAATTTTTTATCCAATTTTGTAGGTCATTGTGAGGGATGATGCATAAATTTATGGATCAAACAAGAAAAATAGTGTTTTATAATAGAGAACTCGTAAAATATATCTTTGAAAGTTGGATTGAAAGTTGTTGGTTATTTTTGTATTGAAAGTTGAAAGGTGTACCAGAATGTAATCGTTTGTTGTATGATTTTTTTAGGCATTACTGATTCAGATTATTCCAGTTTAAAAGTTTAAAAATATTTTGAACTATTTTTCTAATTATTAAAGTTTGAAAATATTTTGAGTTATTTTTATAATATGTATATATTTGTTGATAATAATCTATTTTTTACAAAATGTAATAGTACATGTAATAGTTTGGAATAGTGTTGTATGATTTTTGTATGAGGCATTATTATTTGTTAGATTATTTCAACTTTTTTTTTAATTATTTATTAAAGTTTAGAAATATCTTGTTATTTTTATAATATTTATATATGTTATAAATATTTTAGAAATATTTTTTTATTATATTGATCTGATTAATCTGTGTAAAAATTTGTAATTTAAATACAGAATATAAAATAGTTATAATCAATGTTATGAAGATGTAATTCTTGCTAATTTATTCTTTTATTTTTAAAATTTTTAATCTTAAGTCATACATGTGTGTGTGGGGGTGGGGGGGGGTAAAATTATTTTTAATTTGTTAGTGTATATCTTGTAATAAGTTATCAAAATTTTAAACATAACAATAATACAATATTTATATTATAAATTATATATATTTATGCCACATAATTTTAAATTTCTAAATAATCAAGGAAATACAATAAAATAATAATAATTATAATACAAAAACACTAGTGTGTTATTAGAGAATGTATATATTGGAAATGAGGTATGTTTAACCTTTTAATAAATAAAATAATAATACTAATATATGTAGCACTTAGTTTTTGAATAAGGGAAAACAAAATTTGATAGGCCCCTGAAACCCCTTACAAACAAAAGATCAAAAGATATACATTAAAGCGCACATAATGCAAAAGACAACACAAAAGAAAAGGACAACTGATGAGCAAAAAAGCCAGCAAACTAGAGACAACAAACATCAAATAGGACCGACAGAGAAAGAGCCCAGGTTAGGTAAATTTCTGAAGCATCTCAGCAACTTCTAGCTCCAGTTGGTCCATATTATCAGTTGCTCACTTGATATCATCAATTTCTTTTCTTTGGCATTGTATATTTCTAGTGCTCGCTCGAGTTGTTCTACCAAGCCCTATCTCCTTATCATCAGGGGTGTCTTCCTTCACATCAATGATGCCTGCAAAGGCCTTATCCCCATGGTCATTCTCAAGCTCACTGATAATAGTCTTCATACTAGAAAAGGAGACCTTAAGGATATTATGACTTTGCTCACCAATCTTCTTGAGCATATTCTCAACTCCTTCGAGTCTCTTTTTAGTTGCCCCTACTTTGTTCTCCAAGATTTGGAAGCTATTTTGATGAGCATTAATGATCTCCTCAACATTAGTGATAGCTTTAGTAAGCTCACTGAGACATTCAGGGAGAGAGTTAAATTTACCTGTGCCAATAGCTTCTAAAGTCTCAATTTTTTTGGCTTCCTGGGCTTGCTTTTGGTTTTTTATGTCAATAATTTCCTTTTGCAGCCAGAGGAACACCTTGTTGTAGCTATCCGTGCCATTTTTGATGCAAAGGTCGATATCTAGATGATGGCCTTCCTGGGCCTTGTCTCTAGCAGGCTTTAAATTCCCCTCAAGACCCACCTCCCTGACATCAGAGCTTTGAGCTTCTTTAATGGCCGTGTCCTCCCCAACCAGACCCTTATCCTTACAACCAGTCGTGAGAGGAGACCTATTCTTGGTTCTCACATTCTCATTATTAGGTGCATTTTCCTTTTCTGCTTCTAACTCGAGATGATATGGGCCTCCTTGCTATCAGTATCCATGTCCTCATTAGTTTCATTTTCCTCCTCATACCAGCTATCATCATGCACCCCCCCCCTCCCTCTGCTTCCTTTTGATCAACCCTTTGTTCTGTAGCTCATGCCCTATTTTTATTTTTCTCTTGCTCAACCCAAATAATCGGGGGTCATCCTCTACCTCAACTTCCATGTCATAGCCATCACCATTCTCATCATCAAAGTTGTCCAAATCGTCTTCCGACTCAGAAACCTCAGCAATGTTCAGATGGACAGTAGTATTCTTGATGTGATTATAATTATAAGAAATGTAATTAATGTTGAGATGATTCAAAGAATTCAAATGGACAATATTAATGTGAACATGAACATGAACATAAATACTAATAATCTCAACATCTAATTTGGCTAACTAAAAATATGTAATTGTTATTTTTATGTCATTGTTAGATTGATCAATTATCTCAACATCTAATTTGGCTAACTAAAAATATTTAATTGTTATTTGTATGTCATTGTTAGATTGATCAATTATCTCAACATCTAATTTGGCTAACAAAAAATATTTAATTGTTATTTGTATGTCATTGTTAGATTGATCATGATAATTTTCCTTTAAGAAGTTAACATAATGTATATTTATTTTTAGTGGTAATAGATATGCAAAAATTATGTGTGCACAAAATATTTCTCTTATTAATTGAAATGAATTTACTTTACTTTCAATGAAAATTTAGGCTTTTGGTATTCCATAATAGTATTTAGAATGTAAAATATCATTGATAATATAACACATGGTAGACAAATAATAAAATTAAGAACTAGGAGTTGTTGATGGGAGTGAAATATAATATTAGATTTTTTTTTGTAAAACATGATCACAAATAATTAGATTAGGTGATCTCATAAGACAAGAACAAAAGTACTCCAAAAATTAGTGTGAAAAGTGAAACTGTAGTACCCCTACTTGTTTGAACTTATTAGACTCATATTTTATTATTGTTTACTTTCAGTGGATACATTACCATGATGTGTTATTCAGATTTATATGACATTATTTCATGCTTTATTTGGATATGAGAATGCATAATTTATTTGCAGTACTTCAGTACTTGTGATTTATGGTATTTTATGGATTATTGCTATGTACTGACACTTTACTTTATTTATGCAACGTGTAATTATATGTTGCATGTTTGCGAGTGCATTGGATGCAAGGGGACAATTTTCCTTCACTCACTCCGGTGAGATAGAGAATATCGTGATTCTCCTTCATCGGTGTGCATGCCGTGTTTTCTATATTGTATATATATGCATGTGTGGTTTGGTGATGCAGGATATTATAGGTACAAGTACCGGGTAGGTATGGGATATCGTCTCCACCTAGCTTCATAGGTCTGAGCGTGCCTTATATTTTCCGATGGAAATGGAGGAGATAGTAGTTGACCCTAGTTTACTTAGTTACACTCTTGTGAGTGTTGTCAGTTGGTCATCCTGTCAATTTGTTTGGCCTTCGTATTTTATCGTTTGATCTTTTTATGAGTATTTGCTTGAGGTTTGCCCAGTTTGTGTGTTTAGTGGTTTTAAATTAATTAATTAAATTTATGGAGTTATCTCATAGTTGGTATTTTTGAGTTATGTATTTTATGCATTGAGATTATAAATTTAGTTAATTAAAAGAAGTTATTAAATTAAGCTGCAAGCTGCATGATATTAGAAATATATTTTATTTAAATTTTAGTGAAAAATAAATTAGATTAATTTCATTTATTGTTTCCAAGAATTTTAAATAAAAATAAAAAATAAAAAAATAAAAGAATTAATTAGAATTAAAGTATTGCTTTAATTTCTTTATTTATAAAATTAATTAATTTGCATGAGAAAAGAAAAGAAAGAAAAATGATTTTTAATTATTGCATGTTAACTTATCCCTTTGTTAGAAAATTAGAAAATAAAATAAAATTGTTTTTATTACTAAATTTAGGTTTTTGGGAAAAATATATTCAACCTAGAATTTTAGTTTAAAAAGGGGAATAAGTCTTTATTTTAGGGGGACACAAGAAACAAGTCAGGGATTTAGGTGAAGAGAAATTTATTTGGAAGCTTGTTGAAGGATTGGTTCTCTTCTACAAATTTCTTGTAGGAAAGCTATACCAGGTTGGGTGGCTTCGTTTGATTGTTTGTTTTAAAGAAAATGTTTTCTTTCTTTCTTCTTTCTGAATGATGTGTGTGTTAAGATGTTTGCCAAATCTAAAATCCTGCCTAATTATTTCTTGTTCTTGGCTAAAGTCCATTCCTGAAGTTAATTTTTGGTTTATGGAAAGAAGTTATTTCCTGGGTGTTTTAAGATTAAAATTTTGAGAAAATTGAGAAAAGTTATTATGGCAAATTTTGCCAAGATTTTTATTGTGCATGGAAATTGCAAGATTTGGGAGGAATGGGATTTACTAGAGAAATCATTCCCTCTTGTTTGATTTTTGTTTCGATATTTGCCTATGGCAGTCTTTTTTAATATTTGTGTATCTTTGTGATATTATTAGTTATTACAGAAATAAATTTAATTATTAATTAAATCTATTATATTATTAAAAGTTAAGGGAAATTATTTTATTATATTATTTTGGAAAAATTATGTATTAATTATTTTCCCTTTAAATCAATTTGATTGGAAATAAATTTTGGGTGAAAATAGAATTTACTTGTTTTAGATTATTGTATTTAAAAAAAGAAAATTAATATAAAAAAATATATATTTAAAAAAAAAAAAAAAAAACCTCGGTAGCCACTACCGAGGGTAGTATGACTACCGTACGGTAGCAGTACTACCAACGGTAGTATGCTACCGGTAGTAGCATCTACTATCGTAAGGGACCAGTGCTACTGGCAGACGGTAGCACATGCTACCGTGCAAGGTAGCAGGGAATTTATTGTTTTTGCTTTTCCCTGTGCATACTTTGTAACATGGGCACTTTTGAGTTTCATGCTAGGGATGTGTAATTTGGTTATTTGTTTATATATATATATATATATATATAAGTTGTTTTTTTATTATGGGTATTATATTATTTTAGTATTATTTTAATACTGTGAAAATTAATTCATGAGTTGACATATATATTTTGTAATATAATTATAAGTATATTATATATGTACGATGTATATATAGGTATTCATATAACTATATTATATATATAATTAATTTAGAGTTTGGGTGTTTTTAGAAAAGCTTGTAATTTTTAGATTTTATATTTATGCTTGGAAACACATTAGGAGATTAATTTTGATGTGATTGTTTAAACCTTATTGGACAAATGAAAAAATTGAATTATTTGTATTAATATAGTTGTATTTTCTTATTGTCTGGAAAATCTTTAATTGCAAGTTATTTATGCTTTTGGTTGTTTTAAGAAAAGATTGCCTGTATTAGGATCTTGTGTAAATGGCATTTGTAGTCAAGCTTAATTTTGTTGCAATTCTGGTTGAGTTTTCATTATGTCATATGTTATTATATCTCCTTGGTCAGGTGTTGTTGTATAACCTCGTTGATGTGATCCATTGTGTGTTTTGTCCAAATGGTCAATCTTGGGTTAGTGATTGTGTATCCTTCACCTGTGGTTTGTCAGGATTAGATATGGTTGTCTGTTTCTCCATAGAGTTCTCATAGAGAGATCTTTCCTGTTAGTGTCCTATGAGAGAGAGTGGCTTTTGAGTGGGGGTCATGCCCGAAGTGGATAGTAGGATAACCCCTCGAAAGTTAGTTAAGAAGTGATAACCTAATAATTGATTAGGGGGTGGGTAGATTTAATATTAATTAAGATAATGTACCTCATGCATAGGTAAGTGCTAGTACGGGGGTTGAAGAGGGGAAAACAGATTTGAAGGTCAAATGATCAAAACATAATGAAATACACATGCAGAATGCTAAAATATCATTAAAAGACCATTTCACCTTGCTATTTTACCTTCTCCTTCGGATTGAGCTTGATGAAGTGAAGGTGCCCCTTGATAATGCTCCACTTGATGTGCTCCTTTGATTGCTGGATGTGGATGGCTCTCCAATGTTGTGCACAAATGGAATGGATTTGAAAAATGATAAGGATGAGATGATCAAGTTGCCAAGATGATTTTCTGGGCTCAAAAGGGCAGCATAAACTTACTAGATTTCAAGATGTTTTGAATGAAGGGATGGAGCCCTATTTTATAGGAGGAGGAGAGGAAAACGGATGGCTAGGATGAATTCGAGATGAAGGGCTAAGATTTACTTGTGAGCTCACACAAGGTCCAAGAGAAGGTGTGGAGACCAAGAAATATGCCTTAAAGGCATTTCGTATCTCCACACTCCACAAGATGCATTGGAGGAATTAAAAATTCTCCAAAAAGGATATCATGGGGATTGGAGGAATAAAAAGGAATTAAAAATTCCTTGGGAGAGGGGATTCCTAGAGGAATGTGTGATTTCAAAAATCTTACATTCACCTAGGAAAAGAGCATTTAAAGCTAGTGGCTGGATGAAAAGGACAAAGAGTTTGACTTTGTGGCTAATCATGATGATTAACCATTAATGACTCATTAAGAGGAGGATTAGAGGAAATGTTAGGTGGGATTAATATTTGTAGGAGAATTTGACTAGGAGAGAGAATGAGTGGAGGGAATAAAAAATTAGAAGAATAATGTTAAGTGAGTTTAGGGAGTTTTGAGAAGAATGAATTAAGAAGATGATTTGTAGGAATCATGTAGGTTAACTAATTAATTGAAATTAATTAGCTAAGAGGAAGATTTGTGAAGATTTTTTTTTTTAAGAAGAATAAAGAAAGGGATTGATTTATTAAATAAATCAATCATATGCTATAGTGACAATATTAATTATATTTAATTAATATTGAGAGGAATTTGAATTAACATAATTAATTAATTAATTATGCAAGGAATTAAAAATAATAAAAATAATTATTTTTAAGTGTCTATAGGGGTCATAATGTTGCGAGAAGGCCTGGAATGGCAAACTTACCACCTTGTCTTCATGAAAGGATTGGTAGGGTCCGCATGAGACTTAGATGGAGCTAGATGTTCAGGAGAGGTTACGAGGATAACCCAGGATGGGGGTCGGGACCTATAGAGGCCTACCAGGGTAACCGTCGTAAGCCATACGATGACACTCTCTCCTTAGAGTCACTAGTGTTTGTGAGTTGAGTCACATGGATGTTTGCGAAGTCATGTAGTTCTTTTGTACTTGTCTTATTTTGCTTGCTTGATGGTTTTCTACTATCTCCTAGCACGATAGGGTGGTTCCATTTTGGGATCACATGGTCAGGTGGTAGTGCCACTTCCCATCAGATGTTCTAGATTGTATCTTCAAGCAAGGATAGGCTTCACTGGTGTTTCTTGGTTCGTGGTTCATGTACGAGCTCTTGTTCGTGATCATTGTTCAGTTGAGACCTTGTGGTCATTGTATAAAACTTTTATGTAACCTTGATATTGTAACTTTGTAATCCATGGTATTATTGGAAGTCATGTATTTATGGATATTGTAATATTATGTCAGTGGAGTGTATGTTAATTCAGTTGCTTTGATCTTATGTAAAAATGGTTTATGGATAAATAAATGCTTTGGAATACTTTGGTTCTTTCATTTTGGAATTTAGATGTATGTGTAGTTTTAAAATTAAGCATTTAGTTTATCTAATTAAATGGGCAATTGGATTAACCATGGTGTTAATATAGTCTATGAATTAATCTTTGTTGGTGACCCTTAGGAAATCATGTGTTAGACTTTCGTTGTATTATTAAACGTGCAATGGTTATAATTAATGCACTTAATATTTCACCCTTTAGTTTCTCAGTTGTGTTGTTTTCATTTAGGGTTCTTGGCGGGGCATTACAGAAACACACACTTTTCATTTCTTATATATATGTATGTATGTATGTATGTATGTATGAATGAATGTATGTATGTAATTAATTTTATTTTTTAACATATCTTTTTATTAATATTAGTTTTTAATTTTTATTACATTTTAATAAAATTTGATTAAACATTTACTTTTGGAGAAATCATACAATGGAGTGTAAATTTAAAATATTACAATTTGACTTTTTATAAAGCTTTCTCAATAAATTCTAAAACTACCATAACCTAATAAATCCCAACTAAATTTGAACATATGTTATTAAGAATATTTTATTTATAAAATGCAAACTTTAAATTATTTATCATTTTTACATGAATATTCTAACAATTTTATATATATTACCCAAAACTAGTATATATTCAATTCTTATGTTTACATTTTAATAAAGTCACTTTAGTGACTTAGAATTAAATTAAATTAATATTTAGGTGTTATTTAGTAGTTAGTTGGGAGTTATTTGGATATGGTGTTTTTACAAATTATTAAGAATATTTTTTTGGATTAAATATAAAGTATCAAAATTACATCTTCATCGCATTAGTTCATGAGTCTGATTAGCAGGGGACGAATCAAAACTTACAAAAATACATCATACCCACTTACTTACAAAACATAGGAGTAACATACAACAAAAATAATAAAGAACTACAGCCCATAGTCAATCAAATGATGTGTTTGTATCAGGTAAATTGTTGTTCCCAGCTAGGGGAACCCATGTAGTCCATCCATGCTCCCCTTCCATCCAAACTTCAATCAGACCATTAAAAATATGTTCTACATGAGGGTGTGCATTTTGGGTACGAATTCATTCTTCTTCTCCACGAACAACATCCATCCTCGATTGTCTTTGTTCTAGTTGGTGCATGAACCTCAACATGGTCTGCTCAAACACTATATTGTTGCTACCAACCCAGTCCCATGTACAACCATCAGATAATTCCTTCAAATAAACAATTATAGACCCACCCTTGATCCATTGATCAAATTCCGAGGACCACGGTAACGTGCAGGGAAATTAAGTGAAAAATGAGTCTCCTCAGAGACTCAATAAAGGTTCCTAGATTTACCAATAAAGAAATCATCATTGTAAAATTTCCATATCAGCCATAAAATCTCTAGAGAAAGACAAGACCAAAAGAGACCGGCCATCTTCTTGCAACCTTTAATGAATGCAAGGAAACCATCCAAGAAAGAAACAAAGCTATCACCAAATTTTATACCAAAAATTTTCCACACTTCCTTAGTAGAGTGACAGTCAAAGAAAACATGATTTATAGCCTCAAGGAGGTAGGATATTTTACAAATGAAGAAGTTTCTCTCAAAGTCTT
The DNA here is from genome assembly GCF_030272615.1 of Cryptomeria japonica. Taxonomy (NCBI): domain Eukaryota; kingdom Viridiplantae; phylum Streptophyta; class Pinopsida; order Cupressales; family Cupressaceae; genus Cryptomeria; species Cryptomeria japonica. The sequence continues at coordinate 254,875,512 of NC_081406.1, forward strand.
TCAAGGGCAGTTTATGAAGGATTTGCTACCAGCCAAAGAATTTTTTTTTGGTTCTGAGAGACCTACCCAGAATCTCATGAAAGAATTACTCCAGCATTGTGGGGGCTAGACAAGGTTCCAAGAGGAGTTAAGGTAATCAAAGATGCAGTTAATATTTAACAGGGAATCATAGATAGTTTTGGCCTTGAGGAGGGGTAGGGGCATGCCATCTGACCAACAAAGGACAATGGGGGGATATTGATAGGGGCAGTAGGGGTGTTGGGACAGGATAGGGGAGAGGGCATCTCTCGGGACTTTAAAGGTTCTAGATTGAGAGTAAGGAATACCAAATTTGACGCAGAGCTCCTTCCAAGAGAGAAAAAATCCATTCTGCATAATATTATCCAATACTCTGATGCCTCAGTTATGCCAATTAAGGGCAGAGCAGCCTTGCAATAGAGCAATAGTTTTATCATTATGCTTCAAATTCTACCAGATGAATTTATCCACTGTGATAGAATCTAAATTAGAAGATGGTCTAATAAACTTCCTTACAGCTTCCCAAGCTTTCCATAGTGACTTGAATACCTCAGATGCAGATGGAGCCACCTAAAATTCACCTTCCAATAAGTCTTCTAAAGGAATATTCTTCCATTTTCTGGCTCTCTTTGGAACTGATCAGGAAATATTGTGTCTAATAAGAACCTTCAAAGGCTCATTGCCATCCATGGCCCTGAAAATCCATTTGGATGCTAGAGCAATACCTTGCAACCTCAGATCTCTGAGCCCCATACCGCCCTTTTGTTTCTTGATAATACACCATTCCCAATTAACAACATGTTTCTTCCTGCTACCTTTCCCATCAGACCAAACAAAATTTCTTATTTGTTTCTAGATATAGTTAAATTGGTAGTTGCAAAAGAGCTAGGTTAAGGAATAGTAAATGTTATATGAAGACATAAGCTTTTGGCATACCTGGAATCTTCCTGCCAAAGACAAAAAATTTCTATTCCATTTAGATAACTTCTTATCAATCTTGTTTCTAATCCACTCCCACATTTCTTTCAAATTAGGGACAATGGAGAAGGGAATGCCAAAATACTGCACAATTTGATTTGGACCTTCTTGTTTGAGAGGGAATTTACAAAACCATCTTGGTGGAGCTTCCTCCCATCCTAGGAAACAGGATTTATGTAATGCTATTTTTCTTCTAGAAGCATGGCAGGATATATCTAGGTTCTCCAATAAGGCTGATAGATCACCTTCTTCCATTTCCATCAAAATTGCTCTGTCATCAGCAAATTCAATGTTTCTTACTTCATCCCCATTAAGGAGACTGATACCTTTGACCCTAGGAGAAACTTTATTGTTATTCAAAAGGTATGAAAGAGCATTAGCAATAGAACATAGAGAGCAAATGCCAGGGGCCACCCTTGTCTGATATACCTAGGGAGTAGGAAGCTTTCAGATCTTAATCCATTAACTTCAACAATGACAATAGCATTAGAGAGAAGAGTCTTGGTAATCTTATAGAATGAACCAAGAAAACCTAAAGATTTAAGCATTTGGAGGATAAAATCCCACTCTATCCTATCATCGGATTTTTCAAAGTCGATGAGTAGCATTGTACTCTGTTTCCTAGAGTATTTGGACCAGCTTAAAGATTCCCAATAAGATACTAGATTTTCCAAGATATACCTGTCTTTAACAAAACAAGTCTGAGTTGGACAAATAATCCTAGGCAGAATGCTTTCCAATCTCAGAGCAATAACTTTTGCCAAGATCTTATAAGAAACATTTAGAAGGGTGATCGGTCTCCAATTTTTTATTAAGGTTATGTCTCCATCTTTCAAAGTAAGTTTACTAAGACCTTGATTGATCTCCTTCCCTAGAGTGATAGCCCCAATGGCTTCCTCATATAAAAGAAGAAGATCATCAGCTACCCAGTCAATGCTCTTTTTGTAGAATTCAACAAAGAAACCATCTAGACCAAGAGATTTGTCATTATTTAAAGAGGTGATGGAAATCTTTATTTCCTCCTTAGTAATAGCTTTTCCCAATAACTCTTGATTCCCATCTGAAAGTTTCTTTGGACCAATGATATTAATGATATTCTTAGCCCTAGATTGTTGTTCCCCCCATGTTCTAAGGTGAACAAATTCTTATAAAACTGTGCAAAGGAATTAAGGACAGCTTAAGGATTTGAGATGTTCTATTATCCTCCCAGATACTATGAATTTTATCTTCGACCTCTTTTATTTTCAACATGTGGAAAAAGTATTTGGAACCTTTGTGCCCAACATCTATCCAATTCAACTTGGCCCTGGTTCTTCATCCCTTAATTTTGGCGTTTTGAATCTTTCTAGCATGGATTTAGTACTCGACATTTTATTAACAAGATCCACATTACAGGGGTTATTCTAAAGATTAAGTTCATCATTGCATAAAGTACTATGCGAAAAGAGTTCATTCCTCCTCACATCCTTGGCTTTTTTTTTACCAACTATTTGGCATAGGACTCTCTAGGAGGAGATGTTCTTGTTCTATTTCTGTCTGTGTGAATAATACATTTTATTGTTCTTCTTAAACATTTTGATAATCCTCAATACACAATTGACATCCTCATCCTCCAACAGGTTGACATTCAACAAGAAAGAGTTATTCCTCTCATATAGATCAGTAGACATATCCGAGAATCCCAAACAGATCCAGATAGGGTGATGATCAGAAAGGGTATATGGAACCACATTGTATTTATCCCCTTTATTGTCTTTTAGAATTCTGAACACGTCTTTGTTGTAGTAAAATATGTCCAATCTACAATAGACTCTCCTACTAGGCTACTAGTAGTTACACCATATATACTAAATATCCTTATGTTCTTCCTTTTTACCCGCAATAGGATCAAACAAATGCAGTTTATTAATCATTCTATCTCAAAATAGCCTCTCCAGCCCTTTCCACTCAAACCTAGAGCCACCCAACTTATCTTGAGCACATTCAACCATATTAAAGTCTCCCCCAACAAACCAAGGGATATCCTCAAGAGAGGACATCCAATTCCAAAGATTCATCCTCTCCCTGTAGTCATTTGGAGCATAAAGAGAACATACCCCAAACTCCCTATGATCATATTCCACAACCATCCATAAGGCCCTGGCACACAGTACTTGGCCCCATCTGACAACCTTATTAGCCCAATAGGTTTTAAGAAAAATAGCAACTCCCCCTATCCCCTTAGAGTGATTAGTGAAGTAGGGGATGGCGTCCCTCCAAATACACTTGCGACCAATCTCTAAAGTAAACCCAACTGCCTATACTTCCTTTAACATCGAACAATCTAACTGATTATGTAAACTGAGGAATCTTTTAACAATAAAATTCCTATCAGGAGATTCAAGTCTCCTAATATTCCATGAGATTTCCTTGAACATCATAATCAAATTTTAAAGAGAGGTATCCATAGAGGGCATGAGGCCTTAAACACACTTTGACCCTACAACATTATCAGAAGAAAGATTAATCTCACCTGAACATGAAGAGTGATGTCTACCACTCTTCTTTTTGGAATTAGATATCTACTCAGGACACAAAGAGTCCTTCCTAATATTGTTTTCTTTATTCACTTTAGGAGATCTCTTCTTCCTAACTTTCTTGGATTTTACATCAGAAAAAACTTCCTTAGTAATGCCTGGTCCCATATCAAAGTTAGGAGCCTCTCCACTGAAACTTTGAGCGTTAATCTCAGAGCAACTTTGATCAACATCCTTAGATATTACACCTTCTAATTCTCCATTCAGGGTAGGGGTAGAAGGTAAAGAGATGAGAGAACTATCACTAATAGGGTCACCAAGAGTAGATCTGGGGGTATCCATTTTTAATTGAGGACCCCCAATTTCTTCATAAGTTTTAGGGAGAGTTTTAAGAGACTTTAACCCCAAAAAAGGGCTACAGACTTGATCCTCTGTGTTCAAAAAATCTTTATTACAACCCCCAGAAGGGTCTGACGAGCATCTGACTATCCTCAAATCTACAGTAATGGCTCTATTAGCGAAGAAGACCCTTTCTCTTTCCTCGTATCCCTATCCAAAGTGAAGGATAAGGTTGGACAAGAGTCAATTTTAAATTTCTGAGAGGCGATAACAAATTCCAACTGTTTTCTAGCCTCTACGACTCTTTTTAACTATTTCAAGACCAATTGTTGAGCATTTTGAGTTCTAGGTCCCTTATTGCCTTAGAGGAACCATTATTACCATCGAAACAAAATTCGGCAGGGCAAGATGCATCTTTAGCTTCTGCAAGGGCCTATTTATAAAACTGAATGCTTTCATCAATGGGGAGAGGAGGTGCTTGAGGAGAGGTAACGCGAGGCAGAGGAAAAAAGGGAGGCATGGATTTAGGATGGGAAGGAGAGGGAGTGGGGCGAGGTGGATTGGGTGGCCCAGATTGTCAGGATTTACGTGAGGCAAGTATCGAGCAATCCTTTTTAATATGACCACCCCTCATACAAACAAAGCATGCATTAATGTCTCCCAACACTACTAAAGGGAAACAATAGGAAACTTTGTCAACAATAATTTCAAGTTCGGCAGGGATATCACAGCCAGGGTTAAAAGCAATTAGGGCTCTCGCATCCATGTGTGGGAGAAGAGTAGAGGACGAGTCAATCTTCAAAATTTTGCCCAGTGGTTTAATTCCATAGGAATAGAGGAATACTTTTAATAACTACCCATCTAGGGTTAGAAAAGGCCATAATCTCTTCTGCACATGATTCTGGAGACCATTTTAAAGCCCTAAAATAGGCGTTACCAATATTCCAGATTTTTTTATCTAAAACTTTACTTTGGTTGGCAGGGTCATTGAAAAACAAAACAAATAAACCTCTTTGTATCATTCTACAGTATGAGTAATGAAGCCCAAATTTCTTTCTCCATACATCCTACAACCATTTATTTAAAAACTGCCTAGACAGGACCTTATCTACATCTAAGGCAGCAAGAAAGATGGTGGACTCCCTAAGCCTGGTAATTTCACTAGAAATAATAGCAGACATATAATCATTAGGCTTAATGATAATCTTCTTGGTAGGAACCTTACCTTCAAGGTCCATGGACTTCGTTGCAACATCCTCAGTTTCAAATCTGGCCTCTAGAGGGAAATCAAACTTGTTGCCTTCCAGTGCTTGCCGAAAAGAACGATGCCCACCAGCTGCACCTTGAACAACTTCTCGAGAGTTCGACAAAGCAGAATGACCGTCTAAAATCTGGGAGCCATTTTTATTAACCTCCATTAAATGTAGAGTAGGTGTGAAGAAAAAGCAAGGGCTCCCCAACATGGCTTGGGAGCCATTTTTATTAACCTCCATTAAATGTAGAGTAGTTGTGAAGAAAAAGAAGGGGCTCCCCAACACAGCTTGGGAGCCCTCAAACCTTGACGCGACCAGAAACCAAGGATACCAAAAGTCGTGCCCTAGTTGCAGCTATAACTTTAAATCTTCGTCAATTTTTCTATTAAGAATATTTTAGAAAAATTCATATTGTAATACTAGAAAAATCATTCAGTCCAAAAAAAAAAAATGATTAATCAAATTTTGTTAAAAATTAAATAATATTAATAAAAAGATATAAAAAAATTAATTATAACATATAATATTTATATATATATATGTGTGTGGGGGGCAAGTTCTCCTATTATACAACATTATTTTTCTGTTAGTAATTTCATCGGCAGTTTTTCTCTCCTCTCTCAGAAATGCCTGCTCACTTGCATATTATAAATTTCAATTTGGGCGAACGGTTTAGGTGAGAGGAGACAAATTTCTAAAAAAAAACGTTACTTAACCTGACTTTTTTCGGACTTGACAACACCCATTGAATCATTGGCAAACCTAAACGAAAAACGAGAAAAGGACACATATTAACGGGGCCTCACACGAGCCACCTAAGCAGTCAAAGCTTAGTGTGTGCTCTTTAAGGCTGGCCATGAAAATGAGGGTAATGAGATAAATTCTAAGACCTTATCAATAATCCCATGGAAATATTTATATTTAATAATTTCAATGTTTATATTTATATTGAAAACAGTGTGCAATATCTCACAAAAATTGTTGCAATCAGCCCATACTAATGGGAGAGAGAGTTATGATTAGATTTATCAAGACGAATTGCGTACAAAATGATTTGTAAGCACAGTCAAATAATATGGAGAGGCACGTCCCATCAGACAAAGTTGTTCAATTTGTCCTCAATCTCAAGACATTTCAACGATGATTGATAATAAGGTGTTGAGAATATCGCATTTTCCTTTATAGTATTTCTCGACACCATAGCTTTACCTCTATGGGAATAACCCTTTTGGGATGTGACTCATCGCATGCCAACAACCCTGTTGCCTTCCAAGAGCCAACCCTTCACAAAGCAATCAATTATTATTCATTATTTATATATATATATACTACAGTTCAAAAGCTCCGAATATGACAAAGCAGAAAAAAATGAATAAGCAGAAAGATGGCAAACTAATTTTCTTATGATAATAATCAACAGATATTTGCATATTCGTTGGGAATAAAATCATTTTTGTTAACGATTTTTTTATCAAATAGTGCTGTCGATGTCGTCACATATTGATGGTTGAAATTCCCAATCCAAACGTGGATATAAAATGCAAGGGCTTTGCATATTCGTAGGTAATAATAAAAAGCATGAAAATACACATTGAAAAAAATGGTTTCGCAATTGCAATTATTTATGAAGTGTTTGATTTATTGTTTATGTAGTCTTAAATATGTAATGGGAAAGTATAAGTGGTTTCAAAAAGTAAGCCTCATGCACATTTAAAAGTGGGATATCATCATAATATGAAGAAAAACTTTTAAAACGCACATATAATGGTCATTATAATATGAGGAATGACAATCATTTGAAACATTTTTTCTATAAATAATAGTAAAATGATCTTTAAAATCACATGGAAATAAATAGAATGATATGTGATAATCATAATATGACTAAAATTTCAATTGATCCATAAACATATCACTTAAATACATGCATTAAAGTATTATCATCAAGTATATGAACATAAAATAGGAATAAGTGACTATAATGTGACTTGACATCTTCGTTTCTAGTTAATATTTTTATTATTAGTATGTTCAAGTGATACATTATAAACCAAATCAGAATGAAACAAATTCATTATCTTTAGAATGTAAAGAATTATGACTAAGTTCCTTCCTAAATCTATCATTAATACACAATGAGTTAGTTAAATGAAAGAATGAACAATCTCTATAAAGGGGAAACATGTGAACTAACAACACTAAGATCCTCATGATAATATGGACCAATAGAGACAGATTTAAATGAATTTAGAGAGGAAAGACAATAGTTATGTTGAGATTTATAAAACATATGCTCACTAGGTAATACATCAACATGTGAAAGGATATATAGATGTATCATGGGAAATTGAATGGAAAATAAATTATCATTATTAATCTCCAAAGTGGTAAATTTATGATGATTCATGGAGACAGATGAAGTAGAATTCTTTAATATGGACAAAAACACATTAGTAAGTGGATATGAAGGATGAGATATTAGTTAAAATGCGTGGAACACGTGTATAATCATACTTAGATTTAGTTATCCTTAAATGTATTGGAATAACTATGACTAAATATAAACTATTTCACTCACAAATTTTGGCTACAATTAACTCTATGAAAATGTAAGTAATTAGAATTAGATCCAAGAGTGTATATCTAAACCATGCTTGGGGATCTAAACTGTGTGTGGAAATGATCTAGATAAAATTTCTTGCCAAGAATTTGTTCACTTTATTATATATAAAAGGTTGCATCTAAATATTATGATTTCAATAGATACTATAGAAAAACTTATAGACAAAGAATGATCTCCTTTGATCTAATATATCTAATTGAAATAAGAAGAAAATTAAAAGAGTTCATAATACCACACATACTAATGGGAAAGCATGTTATGTTGGATTTTGCAAATAAAATTAAACATTAAATGATTTATAAGCACATTCAATTAACATGAAGACACAACAAATCAAACAATACATGTTGAACGTCTCATCTCTGTCTATTCTCTTCATATTTTCAAGATATTTATGTGAATAACATCTAATTCAATGATCAAACAGTTAATAATAATTTTATATCTCATGTAAATTCAAAATAATAAATAATTATTCTAGTCAAAAATAACTTTTGACTATTCAATTATTAACAATTGATAATATAGTATCAAGAATATGTGGGCTTTATCCACAAGCGAATAACCCTTCTGCCCTGGAGCGAGTAATCCTTTTCCACATAGAATATAAGTAGTCTCATCACGTGAGAATAACCCTTTTCCATGAGAATATAAGTAGACTTATCAGATGAGAATAACCCCTTTCCACCAGAATATAAGTAGACTCATCATATGCGAATAACTCAGTACACAGAATCTCTTTATCCAAGTTCTAAACTTTGCAGCCATTCATGAACCACGCTTTCTCTATATAATGGATGCTGTTAAGCGATGTAGAGCAACCGCGCAAATAACAAGTAGCCTCGCTTCTTAAGGCATCCACTCATTACTCATATTTTCTTAAGGAGGCTTTAGCATTGGAGATACAGTCATGGCCAAATCAATATTCAGAGTGAAAGTTGTATCTGCTGAAGCTTTGTCCTCCTTCAAGACTGAGGGCAGTAGTCTGCCTAGTTTAACGTGGTAGGTATTTCAGCCAATTCTGCTTTGTTTCAGGGTACAATTTATGTTTAACAATGAACTAAACAACCAACATATTACTTACTATTTTTAATCTGGTTGTGATGAAAGCCTGAAAAGTTTCAGTGATTCTGCACAAAAAGTTGAGCTGGCGATGGAAAAGGGCGTTGATGAAGAGCCACAGCAAAGGAAGAGTGGAGATAGACAAGGAGTAGCATGGATGCGTGACCCAGTGAGTGGCAATTTTATTCCAGAAGACCATTTTGGTGAAGTTGACATTGCTGAACATAGAGAGGACGTTCTGAAGCGTCATTCTCTCTCCAAACTCAAACGCCCTGCTTAAAAGAATGGAACTGGAGCTTCCCACCTATATCGTTTCAAGTGATTCAGGTCATTAGATCCCAATAATTAGTCGTCGTGGTATCGTGGTATGAAGGAAAATACTATTATCTTATTTTATGAGAAAATTTGATTGTGTTAGTAATTAAAATGTTTAGTTAGTTTTGTGTTACTTATCTGAGAATGTAATGTTTTATAAATATTTAAATAATATATTAGAAAATTCTGAGTAAGTCTATGATACTATTTACATATTTTGGTGTTATCTAAAACGGTAATGTGGTTTACGAAGTATAATGTATGATTCTAATTCTTTAACATGGTATCACTAACTGATAGATTAAATCTCTATATAATTTCTTTTCAAAATGTCAATTTAACTGGTATGCATAAGCTTTTGTTTGCAAAATATTACACACACTTTTGTTTTACTGTTTTGCATGAGTTGCTTGGGTCGAGGAAACAACTTGTGGTGAAGGAAGATGTACGATGTGGATGATAAGGCTGTTAGTTTCAATGCCTACAAAGAGATTTAGTTTTATTCTAATTTAGAGGAAAGTTCTCTTAGGTTTGTCAATTGCTTGCATATTCAAAAATATTTAGTAGCCTGAAAATTTTCAAATAAAATATGTTGGAATTAAAGATGTAGTTTATGGTATGTATTTTAGCACATGAATGGAATTATTTCATACACTTGTTCTTTCATTTTCGAGAATAACTACATCATTATTTAATTTTTGTGATTTAAGTGTTTTAGTTACTTATATTGGTTAATGATTATCCATAGCTTCCATTTACAATTATATTTTTTATGCACATAATATCTTCCAAAACATTTTAAAAATTCATACATTTTCATTTAAATTGATATGAAATATTATTTTAGTGGGTGTGAAGAATCGTTGTAGGGAAGGAAGGTTAAGAAATTGATATTGATATTTATGCTCATTTTGTAGTAGTTTATTATAATCTTGGTATAAAGGGTTTGCAAAGTTTCCTTTTTATAAAGACAAGGTTTTAATATAAAAATAAGTTTTAGTTGAATCTAATAATTTTATTGTATTATGAGTTTTTTAATGACAAAAAAATAAATACATTAATAAAAGAATCTTTGAAATAATTATGAACATGTTGAAGAAACTATAAAGATTAAGAAAAAGATAGGGATGCCCAATTTTTGGCCACTTTTTTGGCTATCCAAGTACATTAGATTCTCATTTTACCAAATCATCTACAACAATATTCCATTACCTAGGGATATGAAAAAATAGATAGATTCAAAATTCTACAAAAGATAAAGAATCTAGTCAACATAAGAAGTTGCATCCTAAAATACTATAAATATTCTATTTTTTTTAAATATGGCCAATATAATAGAATCTATCTCACAAATTATTTTTTCCAGCCCAATTCACAAGCCTTCTCTAGAGACACAAGGAGTGTCCAAGCCTCCATATAGTTATTGGTACCAATTTTCATAGTAGTAGGAAGAATTATGAACCAATCTAACACTCCTCCTTCCAAATCCACATAATTCATTCATATAAAACTTAGACTACAAATTTTCCCTTAATAAGTCCAAAATTTTATCCACACATAATTTGAAAAAAAATTTGATGACTTATGAAAAATGTGGAGATTAATTTTAAATTAGATTTTCCAAACAATAAAAATTGGACAAATATCATAATATACCAAAAGAATAAAAGTAAAAAGAAGAGGATATCTAGATAATTTAAACCTTAGACACATATTGAGCATGAACAAGAGGATGGTCCTAGATTTGCCATTATTTTCTCTAAAGACCTTTGGAGAATGAGCACTAAAATAATATATCAGTGACACACTCCTCATTATGACCACAATATCACATTTGGAAAGACTTTGGAAGCCATTATTTCTTATGTTGATCTAGGTAAGACGTCTATTTGGGGAAATTGACAAGAGAAATAAGTTACATGTAGTCCAACATATTTATTCCAAATATTTTTCCAACAAGGAAAACCATTGTACTTATATTTTTAATGATCTAAGATCTAATACCCATCAGAAAATCTTAAGAAAGAGTATAAGCCCCATCTAAAAAAAACTATGACCACTTATCCCTAATGGAAAATAGACTTTTTTTTATTTTTGATCTTTCATATCTCCTCCCTAACTTAAACAGATAGAATCCTTCAAAGAACAAATATGATATTTTTTTACCAAATGAAAAGATTTAAGCTTAGACACTTTATATCAACCAACATCCAAAACTAAAGAGAGAATTTGAGTATCATGAATTCTAGGCTTTTTGTGATGCCAAACTTCATTTTAATTTTGAGTAGGGTTTTTATTTTCAGAACAATCCTTCTAATATTCTTTAAAATGAAGTTCTGGAATCACAAAATACCTAGAATTTTGAAATGGTTAAAATAACAAGACCAGAACCACAGCATTTAATTTTAAAATGATTGGTAAGCACAGTCAAATATTATGGAGATGCACATAAAGTCAGATTAAAGTTGTTGAATGTGCCCTCAATATCAAGACGCTTCAACGATGATTGATAATAAGGTGTTGAGAATATCGCATTATTTTAACGGTATTAATCGATGCCACAGCTTTACCTATATGCGACGTGATAGGTAAAAACCATGTCCAGGCTGTCAAAATCACACGACTCTTCTTCCTCATCTTCACAAGTAAAAACACTCGCCCATGGTTCTGCCTCTTCCATCCCGTTGTGCCTCTCCTGCATCGGACTTTGCTTCTTCAACAAGGCATCTTCATTATTCACGGGAACATGGCTCGCATAACAATCAAAACTGTTGTTTTCCCCATACATATCTTCTTCAGCTGCAATCGCATCACATACCACTAGCTCGACATCACATCTATCATCTTCCAAATTCATCATACGACAACGCAAATCCTTCATTTCTTGTTCCATGGAAAATAGTTGCTTTGTGAGCCATATATTCTCCTCCTTCTGCCTCACAACTTGGTTGCCGTGGTCATCCACCCAGTCCTCAACATCATATGCCTCATTTCACATTTTCCTTAAACTCATCATCAACTCGCCTTGGAGCAGTGTCCTCATGATTATCCTCTACTTCTTCATACCTTTCTTCTTTAGCTGGTCTTCATCATTTTTTTCAGTCATCCCACCAATGTACATGACATTTAATTTTAGCTTTCATTTGTGCAACATCGCTCTCAGTGAAGTCTAAATTGTCAAGAAATTTTAAAATGACTGAATCAACTTCATCATTTGAAACTACAAAAATTAGTTATACGCATTTAAAAATACTTTTGTAGCATCCTAAAATTTCACCCTTCACAATTTTGACCGCATTTGGGTCATCACCTTAGTGTTTGTGCCCCTCGGCCCGATTGAAGACCTAATTATGCTCTTGCACATCACAAATAGCATCTAAACTCAAAATGCACCTCATTTGGCACCTTATACCTTCCCCATAATAGGGCAAGACCATGGTGCCATGTCATGATCCTCATTGGGACCATGGCGCCACACCATGGTCCTCCCTAAATTAGGCCCAATTTGACCCCTTGGTCCTATTTCAAAATTGAGCGGGATTTCCCTCTCTATGTTGGCTCATGTTGAAGAATTACCCAATTTCATTGACGGGCAAGTATATATAGAGGATTTTCCCTCTCATTTGATCTATCTATCAATTACATGAGTATCAAGAGCATACTTGAGATCAAGCATTCTAGAGCAATTGAACAACAATCAGTCTTCTTTTAGCTTAGGAGCAATTTGAAGCATTGAAGGACACATTGCTCATCCTATTTTTTTCAAGACTTCATAAACCCTAATTCCATGTGGAGGCAAGCAAAACTTCACAAGGCGGTATCATAATTCAATTTTCAGTTATAACTCAGCATCTCCCTAAAAAGGAGATCCTTTCCTTTTGGTCATTTCAATTAGATTTATTTTAATTTCATTGTTAATTCCAAAGCTCGGGTTTGACCTAACGCAAACCCCTATTCCCAACACATTTACCTTTCTTTTTGTATGCATGAAACAAGTACAGAGATGTACTCCTCAAATTAGGCTTCATTCAGAACAACAAATTATCTTCCTTCGGTGTGTGAAAAGTTCAGAGGACTGTTGTGATGTGTCATGGTCCTGACAATATTTGAGCGGTTTTGGGGAGCACGTCTGAGTCATCTTACATTTCTTAATTCGAGGTGCATGCAAAAATCTTGCGACAATAGCTCAGTGTTTTCATGCTTTTACCTTCATTTTTCAGCGTTTTACCTAATTTCAGCACTTCAACTTACAAAAGAGGAAACCCCCTTCAATCCAAATTCACTTAGCATTTAGTCTTGATCTAATTCATTACTAGATATAGTGAATTCCCCATCCTCTTTTGAATTTAAAGGCCCAAAGTGAAAAAAAATCTCTAGTGGTCTTCATTCCTTGGGTGAAAACCCTAAAGATTCATTCACTTCCCCCTTTACAACTTGAAGTATTTAGAAGCATGGAATGAAAATCCATTTTCCACCTCCAAAATTTCACCTTCTTCTTCTTCCTCCATCTCTTCTCAATCCAACCTGATCTCTTAAACCAATTGTTAATTTAAAAAAGCAAAGAAAATATTTAAATAATACAAAACAATAGAAAGTAAATTAGATAAACACAAAGACACGAGACACAAATTTATAGTGGTTCGCCATAAAAGCTACGTCCACTCTCAAATAGGGAAAATTTCTTAATAGTCATTATCAAAACACGTCATGCATGGGTTGCACACAACCATTTATACAATTATTTTCAGTTATGAAATGAATAGCTAGGAGAAGACAAATGGTCATGTGACAGTTGAGCTTCACATTCCAACACAAATAACTCTTCTATTTCAAGTCTTCAAGAATGAATCTACATTCTACATTATCTAGTAATTTGGGATCCTTTAGTAATCATTATTTGTTATTTGTTCATAATTACATGTGTCCATAGAGCTAGAGTGGTGCATTGAAAGGGTCATGTTTGGGTAGTAGCAAAGGTAACTAAACATATCTAAATATTAATATAAATGTTTATTTCCCATATGAAGTTGGTAAAAAGATTCAAGTGTCAGATATTGAATGATAATGGAAATAAATTATTTTTATTTAATAAGTTACAAAAATTATATGACTTAATCCTATGAAAAATATAGTAGTTAGCAAATATTGAATGAAACTTTCATTTGAATTGGTGTGAAGTTTTTAATTAATCATTATTTAAATCAAATGGTTATCTTTGATCAAGTAAATAAAGGGTTATAAGATCCCCACTTGATACAAAAAATCAAAATTCTAGTAGAATAGGATTTAATAAAATATAAATCTCACACTCTTACAAAGAGTAAAATCAATTGAAAACAACAACATAGAAAATAAAGAAAGACGAAAACTAATTGCCACCCTACAAAGTATTGAGTTCATTGAGGCTTCTACTAGTTTCTATCTTATCCATGATCAACTTCATCTTCTTTATTTTTCCATTAAGATTTGATATTGGACCAAAGAAGATTTGTCTTTGCAATCACAATAGGTAGGGTTAAATTAAAATTATTTTTTGATTTTTTGAATTTTAGTGGAACATCATCATATTATTGGTAGACATTGTAATAATATGTTTGTGGAATATTATAATGAAGGATAGAGAGGTAACAAGGTTATCTTGGTTGCCAAAAACTATTGATCATGGACTCTTGCATTGGGGATGGCGAAAGGAAAGGAGTGCATGATTTGGTCTAAGGTGGATGACACAAAGGATGTTCATATTCCACAGTGGTTTTTTTCACAATGAGCAATGGATGGGTTGACTTATACAAACCCTCTGATTTCTTTGTAGTAGTGTTGGATAATATAAATGTAGAAGAGGTTATTTTGAAGGATCCTTTGTATTGGTTTCATCAAAACATGTTTTTTGTTGAACCTTAGAACTCTCTGTCTATTTCCCCACCATCCTAATCCTTTGTCCCCATTTGGATGGCTTTCTCAAAATTTTCCTTGGAATATTTTTATCCTTGCATCTTGGATAAGATTGGGCTATTTATAGTGGCACCATTTTGTCTTTGTGGATGGCAAGTTGCTAATTAAGATCTATGTAGCCATTAAAGATTTGGATCCAACCGTTAGATCCCTTAAGCTCAAATCAGCTAAAGGTATATATGGAAGCAAGTTGTGGTTTTGGATAAGCGGTCCCTTTCTAGGGAGAAAATCTTAGTTGAAATAGATGTTTTTTCTTAAGTTGGATACCTTTTTTTTCCTAGCCCCTTCACAAAAAAACTATCTAGTCAAGGTTAGGGTGGATCAACAAGGTTCATTGCCTTCAATTGCTTATTTAGATTTGGACAATGTCCAACAAGACCCTTATTCTCCTTTTAGGGAATTCTAAAACATGGATTAGTCGATTGACTCTAAAGAAGTAAATATTATTGGGAAATCTCATGTGCATGTTGATGGTGAGAGGAATAATAGTGATTCTTTGGGGGTTGTTTTTATTAGAGACACATAATTTTCAAATTATCCCACACTTAATTTTGTGTAGGTGTTACAAGGGAATAGAACATTGGATGGGATGTATGAATATCAACCTACACTTGAATTTGTGCATGTTTGAGAAGGGAATAGATCATTGTATGAGATGCATGAAAATCGGCTCACATAAAAGAGTTGTCCAACTTTTGAAAATGTTGATAAGAATTTCTCACTTCTAAATTCATATAAGAAGGAAAACTTGGTGACTGCTCAACATTTATGAGAAAATAAACCCGCAATGCTTGAAAGATGATTTTTTGAACCCATTCTCTAATACCATATTGAATTTTGCAACACAAGCCTACAAGATCAAACAGTAAAATAGAAAACTTGTTGGAATCAATGAACCCTGAGAGGGTGGGGGGGGGTAAATGAGTGTTCTGCAATTAGCAAATTTCTTAACCTGATTCTTAAACCACTAGATGTAAATGAATAAAAGCAAAGTGTAGAAAACTGAAAGCAAACAAGCACAAAACCATAACACCAAAAATTTTTATGTGGAAACCTGGAAAGGGAAAAACCGCGATGGGATTGAGACCCACAATATTATAATAATATGATCAGGAGTATAATAATATTACATAGGGGAATGCATATGCATTCAGGCACACTACCTAGAGCTCACTACTAAATTATAAAAGAGGGCTACAACCCGGAGGAAGGCTCACTGCCTTACAAATGATTACAAAGGATAACAAGAATGACTGAACTGAATAGTAGCACCTAGAAATTCCAAAAAGAAGTTCTGGTTAAGCGCAAAAGGTCTTCTTCCAATGTTTTGTCTCTCTTCTTTGTTCTACTTCTTTGTCATATACTGAAGCACAAAAAATTTCAATCACACACACAATAACTTCACACAACCGCTAGTATTAACTGAATGCTCTAAGATTAATAAACCAATAGTCATTAAACCAATGACATGACAACAAATTAAAAGAATACATTGGCGATGAGTGGAGAGGAGCGGCAAGGCGGAGCGGGGAGCGGGAAATTCAAATTTCAAACCTGGGGATGGCAGTCTTTCTGCAGTTAGAGCTGGTAATCATGCTGGTCCCCAACCTTCTCAAGGTACTGAGAGGGACAAGGCGAGAGTCAAATCAGTGGAAGATAAAGATTTCAAAACTGAGGACCCACATGATATAGGTAAAGAAAAGAAATGGTTTGCTCTTTTTAGAGTAAGACCTCTGGTGAAATCTGGTCTACCAGAAGTTAAAAATATCTCTAATCCGAAGACAGGGGTTTTTGCTATATCTGTTCCGGATAAGCTAGTAAATTTCACTATGTGTGGCTTAGCTATGACCTTGGTTGGATGGTTTGCTGGTCTTAGACCAAACATTGATGTTTTAAGAAACTTTATAAGGAGGAAATGGGTTCTAAAAGGTCAAGTGGATGTGGCGGCTTGGCCTAGGGGTTTTTTTTCTTTTTCTTTCAATAATGAAGAAGATATGAATAAAGCACTCTATGAAGGGTCATGGATGTTCGGCAAGTCAACCTTGGCTTTACAGAAATAGGCTCCTAACCTCCCTCTGGATGATTCCTTTTTTGTGTCGGCATGTGTGTGGACGTGTCTCCCAGGCCTTCCATTGGAGTTCTGGAATGAGGAGGTCTTTAAAGGGATCGTAGGATCATTTGGTGAACTTCTTTCGATTGACCCAATGACAACAACTAAATCAAGGTGATAAATCAATGATGAACCACTATTACCAAACCGATACTGAGAGGTGGGGGTGAATCAGTACAGACACAAATATAGTCCAAAACTGGTTTGACAGCAACCACTCACAATGACTGATAAACAAAGATACTAGTAAAATAGAGTGCAACCAGTAGCATCCAGAATAACTCAATCAGTCATGAACCAGTCACTTACTAAGCTTTTCTCTTAGCTCAATACCACATTATCATAATATTCTCATGCATGAACTAGTAGACCTAACCATCAAATCTTCACAATAGTGAGTTAAATATGTTTTATAGACAGGCATAAAACATAGAAACTTCATGTGCATAACAGATAAAACAAAGCATCACAAGACAAAAGCATTTCACATGACACATATTTTTCACGTGGAAACCCAACTGGGAAAAACCACGGTGGGGATGAATACCCACAAGCTGATTTTTGAACTCTTTAGAAGTCCACTCTGTTAGGAGCCTTATTCGGTTAAGAACATTACAATAGGTTCTGGTAGGAACCAATCCTGTTAGGGATCACCTGGTTAAGGGATACTCGGTTAAGGGTTAAACCCAGTAGGGAAACCTTGTTAGAGTATTTTAGGAACTCAATAGTTGAAAGGATATCCTAAGCTTCTCTATCTTCTCAGAACTCATTAGCTTTGAGTTACTCGGTTAAGGGATTTACAGCAAGTCGGTTAAGACCACTCGATTTAAGGGATTTTGAATCAAGCTAGTTAAGGCTACCCTGTTAGGGGATTTTGCAACTGTTGAAGTGGTTAGAGATCAACAGGTATTACAATGATCTGTTAATAGTACTTAATACTAATACAGATCCATTTAGGCTCTTCTTCTCCTTCTGCACATACAGTTTGCAGGTATCTCTTTTCTCCTATGGTCTGGCAAGAATCTTGTATCACTTTCATTGGATACACACTCACAACTTTTTGCCAACAACTTTAGACAGAAACCTAACATCGACCTTATAGGGAACATACAGGTCGGTAGCAAAAACCCTAAACCCTAAACCTGTTAGGTTGAGCAACTCAAATGGTTTGATCCTGACCGTTGAAACATACTGCATTGAATGCACCAGTCTTGAGTCGATCTCAAGACATTCTCCATCGTCCATTATCCACCGTTTTCATGGCGGCTGATAACCCATCACGCGTTATCACTATTTGATAGACTTCGCACATTCCTGAGGTAGATAGGAATAGTCTTCTTCATGCAAGATCCTTCACGTGCACAGAGCTTACATGGAAACACGATATGTCCTCCATTATACTACTAGCTCATCACACAAAGATCACCGATTGAGTCACACAGACTTGAGATACTCCAACCAGAAACCCCGAAGTGGAAGCTACCTTACCAACTAGTAGTCATACAGTGCTTCGATGTGTCGATTACCATAACTGCATGCTGGTTCACTTTGAACAAATGTGCCGCTTCACTTTGGCATATACTAGTTCACACATATGCCAATATCTCTTTCTTCTCTTATCTCATGTGACGGTTCACACTATGTCTCATATTGACATCAATGACAACATACAATATCATTATGTCTTCATGCTAGTTTACATAAGGCTCATGCCGGTTCTCATAATGCCAACAATCTCCCCCTTTGGCATTGATGGCAATATACAAAAGATATCTTCTTTGCTTCACATCTTCTCCCCATTTGGTGCATATGTCTTTTTGCTTCACTTCTTCTCCCCATTTGCTGTAGATATCTTTGTGCTTCACTTCTTCTCCCCCTTTGACAACAATGCCAAAGTGGAGGTACAATCACCATTGTTTCCTTATGATGCTACCCATGAGGAGTAGCATCCTTAAACACACCAATCAACCAAAGATTTGTCTATCCAGTACCTAACTGATGTGGAACAACCACTTTTAGTTCACCTTCTGAAGGGGAAATACCCCTAATTCACCTCTCAAATGCACAAATGTTGTCTTTGGGAGGGGCTTGGTGAATATGTCTGCTAACTGCCCCTTACTGGACACATGCTCCAGTGCAATCTCTCTATTCTGAACCTTTTCCCTTGAGAAATGATACTTAAGCTCAAAATGCTTGGTTCTAGAATGTAAAACTGGATTCTTTGATATATTGATAGCACTTGTGTTATCACAGAATATACTTACCAGTTCAAGTACAAGGATCTTGAAGCCTTCCAGTACATGCTTCATCCAGATTGCCTGACTACAGTTCATGAAAGCTGCAACATACTCCACTTCTGCTGTAGATTGAGAGATGCAACTCTGCTTTTTACTCATCCATGAGACTAGTCTACCACCGAGAAAGAATGCACCACCGGTTGTGCTCTTTCGGTCATCCACATTACTGGCCCAATCAGCATCTGTGAATACTTTCAGATTGAAATTATTGTTGTATGGGTACCACAATCCATAGTCAATTGTTCCCTTCAGATACCTAAGAATCTGCTTGATTGCACTCAAGTGAGATTCTCTTGGACTCTTCTAGAACCTTGAGTGATGCCAACTGCATGTGCAATATCCGGTCTGCTATGCACTACATAGTGCAACTTACCAATCATTGATCGGTATTCCTTCTCATCAACCAATGTGGAATCATCTTCCTTTGTCAATTTGCAACCAGTCACCATCGGTGTACCAACCAGTTTGCTATCTTCCATGCCAAAAGTCTTCAACACCTCTTTGACATATTTGGACTGAGTGATGAAGATTCCATCTTTCATCTGCTAGATCTGCAGTCCAATGAAGAACATAATCTCCCCTATGAGTGACATTTCAAACTCTGTCTTCATCTCATCAGCAAACTCATGACTCATCTTGTCATCTCCACCAAAGATGATGTCATCAACAAAGACTTCATAGATCAGGATCTGATCTTCTTCAGACTTCAAGTAGATATTACTATCTTCACTTGTTCTCTCAAATCCAGTCTTCACAAGATGGGAATGTAGGCACTCATACCATGCCCTAGGTGCTTGCTTTAGACCATATAATGCTTTGTGTAGCCTACATACCATGTCATTGTCTTCAAATAGGGTAAACCCATCTAGTTGCTCAATATATACCTCCTCTTCAAGTACACCATTTAGGAATGCAAATTTTACATCCATTTGATACACCTTGAATCTCTTAAAGCTGCATATGCAAGAAGCATACGAACTCCTTCCAATCTGGCTACAGGAGAAAAGGTTTCCCCATAGTCTTCACCTTCTTCTTGAGCATATCCTTTGCATACCAGTCTGGCTTTATTCCCAATCACTGTGCCATCCTCATTCAACTTATTTCTAAACACCCATTTGGTGCTAATGACATTCTTATGCTTTGGTCTGGGTACCAAGGACCATGTACCATTTTTCTCTATCTGGTCAAGTTCTTCTTCCATTGCCTTGATCCAGTCTTCATCATTTTGAGCCTCTTTGAATGATTTAGGCTCAAATTCAGAGATCATGCATAAGTTTTCTCTGATCTTTCTTCTGGTAAGGATTCTTGCATCCTTATCACCTATGATCTGCTTGGGATCATGATTCAACTTGACATACCGAGGAATGGTCTTAATTGGTTCTTCTTTCTTTTCTTCTTCATCCTTATCTTCATCAGTATCAACATTCACTGGTTCAGGAACACTGTTACTTGTGCTCGCTTGACTAACAACCGGTTCCCAGAAGGTTGCAACCGGTTCATTTACAACTTGCTCATTGTCAGTTTTCTCAGTCTTCTCAGAGGATTCATCAACTCTTACATTGATGCTTTCCATAATTCTTTGAGTCCTATTGTTGTAGCACTTGAAAGCTTTACTCTTGGTGGAATATACTAGAAATATTCCTTCATCACATTTAGCTTCAAATTTGCCCTGATGTTCACTCCTCTTGATGTAACATTTGCTACCAAAGACCTTAAAATAATTTACCACAGGGATCTTACCGGTCCAATACTCATAAGGAGTTTTGACCTTGCCCTTTTAGATGAGTACCCAGTTCATAGTGTAAACTGTAGTGCTCACCGCTTCTCTCCAAAAGGTGTGAGCAACCTTTTCTTGGATCAACATAGTTATAGCTGCTTCAACCACAGTCCGGTTATTCCTCTCTACTAGGCCATTCTACTGTGGAGTCCGAGGGGCAGACAGCTGTCTCTTGATGCCAAATTCTTCACAGTACTTGTTGAATTCATTGGAAGTGAATTCCCCTCCTTGATCAGTTCTGAGACACTTGATCCTTTTACCGCTTTCCTTTTCCACTAATGCTCTGAAAGCTTTGAATTTCCCAAAAGCTTTAGACTTGTCTTTCAAGAATGTGACCCACATCATTCTTGAGCAGTCATTAGTGAGAATCATGAAGTACCTATCACCTTGCACACTTCTAGTTTTCATAGGACCACATAAATCAGTATGCACAAGATCAAGCAAGTTGTCAGTAGTGAAAGATTTACCTTTAAAATTTGAGGAAGACATTTTCCCCAATTGACATTCTCTACACAAGGTATTATCCGATTTGCTCAACACTGGCAACCCTCTAACTGCCTTGATCTTACTAGCCTTCACAATGTTGTCAAAGTTCACATGGCAGAATCTCCTATGCCATATCTAGCTATCATCAATCTTAGCCATAAGACATGTACTTATATTAGCATTTAGATGAAATAGGTTACCTTTAGTTTGCATGTTGGTGGCTACCAATTTACCAACATTACCTTTGATTCTGCAAACTCCATTCTTGAATTGCAGAGCGAGTCCACTGTCATTTAACTGGGCAACACTTAGAAGGTTGTGTCTGAGACCATCAACCCAATACACATTGTCAACACTACTCTTTCCATTCAAGGAGATGGACCCTCTGCCTTTGACCATGCATGGTGCATCATTGCCAAAGTGAACCACACCACCATCATACTCTTCTAATGATAGAAACTTGCTCCGATCACTAGTCATATGGTGAGAGCAGCCACTGTCAATGATCCACTCATTGGAATCATCAAACTGGGAGACAAGAGCCTTCTTGTCTATCACATCTTCCTTTATAGCAACAAACACAATGTCTTCATTTTCTTCATCTTCAAATTCCTCATCTGTGACACCTTCATCAACTGCCACAAAACAATTTCTCCAGTTTCCTCCTTTGAATTTCTTGAACCTTTCCGGTTTCTCCTTGTTGTCACTATTAGGACAGTTCATAGCAATATGTCCTATTTGGTTGCAGGAGAAACATTTCAAAGGTAGTTTACCTTTGTATTTACCAGTTCCTTTTGGGAATCTCCTAGCCAGAAGAGCTTCAAATTCCATCAGAAACTCTTCATCCTTCATCTCTCTGTTCTGACTAAGCTCCCCATTAGTGCTAGCCTCTTTTCCTTTTCTAGATGGTATAGCAGAAGCTTTAAAAGCTGATTCTGACTTTTGAACACTACCATCAAAGCTATTTAGCACATAGGCTATCAACTTGGCTATGATGGAGTCCAAGGATGCCTTAGACTTGTCCATTGATCTCAGCTCCTAAATAGTAGCAACCCTTATTGCATAGACTGGCAACAGGGATCTCAGGGCTTTATTTGCCACAGTGGAATCTTCTATTTTGCCACCTGCACTCTTTATTTCTCCAGCAACTATTTTGATTCTTATTCCATACTGCTGAATGATCTCTCCTTCAACCATTCTCATGTCTTCAAACTTTCCTCTCAAGCTCTCTTCCTTAGCCTGTTTTACATGCTCATCACCACCATAGATATTTTCAAGAGAATCCCATACTTCTTTGGGATTTGCCTTGTCCTGAACATCAATAAACTCAATGTCAGATAGACTACTGATGAGGGCTTCCATGACTTGCCCGTTTTCTTGTATCTCTCTTTTCGTCATCGGTGAGAGTATCGGTAGGAACAATATATACATTTTCAACATAACTCCAATGTCGAACACCCATACTTTTGATGAATATCTTCATCCTGTCTTTCCATATACCAAAGTTTTCCCTGTTGAACTTTGGACCTTCCCTCTTCATCATTTGGCTAGGATCTTTTCCTCAAGTGGTTAAGCTTACAACATAGAGGACCTAGAGTGCTCTGATACCAATTGATAACTTAATGATGAACCACTAGTACCAAACCGGTACTGAGAGGGGGGGGGTGAATCAGTACAGACACAAATACAGTCCAAAACTGGTTTGACAACAACCACTCACAATGACTGATAAACAGAGATACCGGTAAAATAGATTGCAACTGGTAGCATCCAGAATAACTCAATCAGTCATGAACTGGTCACTTACTAAGCTTTTCTCTTAGCTCAATACCACATTATCATAATATTCTCATGCATGAACTAGTAGACCTAACCATCAAATCTTCACAACAGTGAGTTCAATATGTTTTATAGATAGGCATAAAACATAGAAACTTCATGTGCATAACAGATAAAACAAAGCATCACAAGACAAAAGCATTTCACATGACACACATATTTTTCACGTGGAAACCCAACTGGGAAAAACCATGGTGGGGATGAATACCCACAAGCTGCTTTTTGAACTCTTTAGAAGTCTGCTCTGTTAGGAGCCTTGTCCGGTTAAGAACATTACAATAGGTTCTGGTAGGAACCAATCCTGTTAGGAATCACCCGATTAAGGGTTAAACTCGATAGGGTCACCTTGTTAGAGGATTTTAAGAACTCAATAGCTGAAAGGATCTCCTAAGCATCTCTTGCTTCTCAAAACTCATTAGCTTCGAGTTACCCGGTTAAGGGATTTACAGCAAGCCAGTTAAGACCACTCGATTTAAGGGATTTTGAATCAAGCCAGTTAAGGCTACCCTGTTAGGGGATTTTGCAACTGGTTAAGTGCTTAGAGATCAACAGGTATTACAATGATCTATTAATAGTACTTAATACTAATACAGATCCATTTAGGCTCCTCTTCTCCTTCTGCACATACACTTTGCAGGTATATCTTTTCTCCTATGGTCTGGCAAGAATCTTGTATCACTTTCATTGGATACACACTCACAACTTTTTGCCAACAACTTTAGATAGAAACCTAACATCGACCTTATAGGGAACATATAGGTCGGTAGCAAAAACCCTAAACCCTAAACCTGTTAGGTTGAGCAATTCAAATAGTTCAATGCTGACCATTGAAACATACTACATTGAATGCACCAGTCTTGAGTCAATCTCAAGACATTCTCCATCATCCATTATCCACCATTTTCATGGTGGCTGATAACCCATCACGTGTTATCACTATTTGACAGACTTCGCACATTCCCGAGGTACATAGGACTAGTCTTCTTCATGCAAGATCCTTCACGCGCTCAGAGCTTATGTGGCAACATGATCTGTCCTCCATCATACTACTAATTCATCACACAAAGATCATCGATTGAGTCACACAGACTTGAGATACTCCAACCAGAAACCCGAAGTGGAAGCTGCCTTACCAACCGGTAGTCATATAGTGCTTCCATGTGCTGGTTCCCATAACTGCATGCCGGTTCACTTTGAACAAATGTGCCGCTTCACTTTGGCATATACCGGTTCACACGTATGCTGGTATCTTTTTCTTCTCTTATCTCATGTGCCGGTTCACACTATGTCTCATATTGACATCAATGACAACATACAATATCATTATGTCTTCATGCCAATTTACATAAGGCTCATGCCAGTTCTCATAATGCCAACACAAGGTTGGTTTTTGCTCGTATTTGTGTTAATGTTAATCAAATGACAGATATGCCTCAATCTATTGAGATTTTGTCTAAATTGGGGAAATGGATACAAGTGATTGAATATAAATTTCTCCCATTTGTTTGTTTTCATTGTAAAAAGTCGGGTCATTGGGCAAAATCTTGTCTGCTTAAGAAGGGTAAGATTGGTAAAAATGATAGAAACTCGAAGCAGAAATGGAAAACAAAAGGGAAGAATGATGAGCCACCTTCAGAGGTTGTCCCTCAAAAGGAAGTGACCGAGATGGAAAACGAGGAAAAGAAGGGTGTGAATAGTAACAATGAAAAATCAGTTTGTGCTTTTTCTAACAGTCAAAAAGAAAGTAATAAGGAAGAAGGGCATGGGAAAGAAGAAAAGGTTCAAAAATCTGAATCAGAGGATTAGAAGGTTGGTCCTATCATCTAGGGTAAAGCTGATGAGAGTTCCTATGATGATGCTTCTACTTCATCTAATAATAAAGAAAATAAGGAAGACTTTAATGAAGCACATGACTGTAATATTTTGGAAACTGAGCCTTTGTTGTTATTAACCAATGGAAGTCCTAAGAAGAATGAAAATATGATCCTGAACTCCCAATGCAAAACTCCTCCTAAAAGTTTGGAAATGGTGGCTCTTGAGGGAAATCTTAGGATTTTTGGTACTAAAGAAGGCAAGTCAAATAATGGAGGACCCAATGGAGGTATTTCAACCAGAAGCAAGAATAATAAAGTGGCAAATGTTGGAAGTCATAGCAAAAAGTAGGGGAGACCCTCTCTAAAGAACTAGAGGGAACATGAAAGTTGGAAGAACCGTGCTGATGGAACACATAGCTCCATTGAGTCAGACTTATCCCCCGTTAAAGTTTGAAGATAATTTCATGGAATATTAGAGGGTTGAATGCCCCCCATAAGAAGGATGTGTTGCCTAATATTGTAAGAGATCATAAACTCGATGTAGTCCTTATTCAGGAAACTAAGATGTGTAAGGATAAAGTGGAAAGGATTAGAATATTCAAAAGCAATGGGGTAATTGGAACAAGTTCAGAGGGTGCCTCTAGAGGTACAACTATCTTTCGGAACCAGAATACTATTATAGGTAAAGAAATTGCTTCAGGGGTCAATAGGACCTAGTCTTGCTTGAGCACAATAAGGATAACTTTGTCTGGGTTATTACTAATGTCTATGCTCCTAATTCTAAAGCTGGAAGAACTAAATTTTGGAGGAGCCTGGCTGAAGATAGACTAAGTTTTGCTGATAAAAACTAGATGATTATGGGAGATTTCAATACCCCCTTAAAAGAGGATGAAAAGATGGGAGGCCTCCTTTTACAGCTGGAGGGAAGACAAGATCTTACGGATTTTATTAATGATCAAGCTTTGATGGATGTGGATCTCCAAGGAATTAATTACACTTGGACCAATCAAAGAACTGGTTCTGATCTTATTCAAGTAAGGTTGGATAGATCCCTGATTACTCCTGATTGGCTTTCTAAGTATAATTGTTCTTTGGCATCAATAATTAAGATTGGTTCTGATCATTACCATTTTTCTTTCACTACCAATTCAACTTTTGCAAAGCAAAATTTTCCTTTTAGATTTGAAAAAGCTTGGTTATCCCACCCATCTTTGGAAGTCTATGTTGCTGAATGGTGGAATTCAGAGATTGAGGATACGACCTTATTCAGAGTTTCCAAAAAGCTTAATAGCATAAAAGACAAAGTTAAAATTTGGAACAAAGAGACTTTTGGAGATATCTTTAAAAGTAAAGAGAAAATTAAGAATGATATTAAAGAAGTTCAAGATAAAATCCAAGAGGAAGGGCTTTCTGAGGATTTGAGAAATGTTTAAAATGGGTTGCTGTCTAAATACCATGAAATTATCTCTAATGAAGAAACCTTTTGGAGACAAAGATCTAGAGCCTTGTATTTGAAGGAAGGTGATAAAAAAACCTAGTTTTTCCACATGATTGTTCTTAAAAATAGGGTGGCCAACATGATTTCCAAGTTATCTTGCAATAGGGGGATTTTATTAGATGAAAATGAAATAAGAAAGGAAGCTATGGATTTTTTTAGCAATCTATTGGGAGGGGTGGACATTCTGGATATTAGAAATCAAGACCTCCTTGCTCAAGCATTCCCTCCCATTTAAAATGAGGATGACAACAAAATTCTCTCTCGGATCCCTTCAAATCAGGAAATCAAAAAGGCTGTGTTTTCCTTTCTTGGAGATAAGTCTCCTGGTCTAGATGGATTCCCTATGTTCTTTTTCCAAAACTTCTGGCATATTGTGGAGATTGATATTTGTAATGGAGTTAAGGAATTCTTTGGTTCAAGGTGGCTTCTAAAAGAACTCAATGCTACCTTTATCATTCTTATTCCTAAGATCTCTAGAGATAACTCTCTCAATAAGTTCAGACCTATCAGTCTTTGTAATTCAGATTACAAGATTATATCTAATGTTCTTACTTATAGAATGCTAGATATTCTCCCCTGTATTATTTTGGCTCAGTAAAATGGTTTTGTCCTTGGTAGACAGATTTTGGATTCTATCATTTCTGTTCATGAGAACATTCATTCTTTAACTATTGCTAAAAAATAGGGCTTTTTTCTTAAGTTGGATATGTCTAAGGCCTATGATAGAGTGAATTGGCAATTCCTTTTCAGAATTATGAAAGCTTTTGGGTTTGGAGAAAAGGTGATTCAGCTTTGTTCTTAGTTGACTAAAACTTCTACCTCTGCAGTTATTATTAATGGATCCCCTTCCAGTTTCTTCAAAAGTTCTAGAGGCCTAAGACAGGGGGATCCCATCTCTCCTATCTTGTTTACTATTCTGGCTGAAAGTATGGGTAGATTTATTATGAGAAATGTGGAAGAAGGGAAACTCAAAGGCCTTAAACCTTCATCTTCCAACATAACCTATACTCATGAACAGTTTGTTGATGATTCGATCACTATGGGAGAAGCTACCATTCGGGAAGTGAGAAACATGAAGAGTGTTATGGATTCCTATGAAGCTGCTTCTGGTAAAAAAATAAACTAGGATAAGGGTTCTTTCTTCTTCATCAATACCCCAGTGGATAGACAAAGAAGGATCAAAAGAATCCTTGGATGCAAAATTGCTGAGTTTCATTCAACCTATCTGGGTCTCCCTCTATGCTTAAAGCCTTCGGAGAATTATTGGATGAAGCTGGTTGATAGATTCAATTCCAAACTAGCTAGATGGAAAGGAACCCTCCTTAGCCAAGTAGGAAAGGTGACGTTTCTTAAAGCTACCCTTCAAATTTTGTATATCTATGCCCTTAGTCTGTTCAAAATCCCCAGAAAGTTTGTGGAGGCAATTGAAAGAATTCAAAAAAAAAATTATGGTCAGGAGTGGAAGATAAAAATAGAATCCCCTTTATTGCATGGAATAATATTTGTACTCCTAAGGTTTTGGGGGGTTTGGGGTTAAGGAACATTATAATTATGAATAATGCCTTGTTAGCTAAACAAATTTGGAGAATGAAAGGGGAGGAAAGAGAATGGAATTTAATTTGGAAAAAGAAATACCTTTACATGCAACCATCTGAGGAAGAATTTATGGGAAAAAAAAAATTGTGGAAGGCTCTGCAATTTGGAATGCAGTTCAAACGGCTAAAGCTTGGGCAGCAGCTGGAAGAAAGTGGAAATTGGGGAATGGGAGAATTATTAGATTCTGGGAGGACAGATGGATTATGGATAAACTGCTGGAGGAAATCCCCATCCTTAAGGAATGGAAAGACTGGTTCAAAAGTAGGTATGGAGTCTTTGTTAGAGACTACTGGAGAAATGGGAAGTGGATTGAGTTCAACTAGCTTTGTCCGGGATTGAAATTTTTAGAGATCTTACTTTCTTCTAAAAATTTTAGGGACAATTCTGAGGGTTGTTTGATTTGGAGGGAAATTAAGGATGAGAAATATTTTGTGTCTTTAGCGGTGTCTATCCACTACAAAGTTTTGGAAGAGATCCCTTTGTGGGCTAAAGTGTGGATAAAGAAGTTGACGCCCAAAATTAATATCTTCTTTTGGGTTTTTATCCAAAATAAGGTGCTAACTCTTGATAATCTCCATAAGCGTGGATTTTTTTTTCCTAACAGGTGTTCTCTTTGCTACAGGGAGGAGGAGTCTACTTGTCATATCCTCTACCACTATATTTTCAGTCAAGAAATTTGGAAAATTATTTTTCATAGGTGGAAGTTAAGCTGGGTTTTCCCGAACTCTTTGGAAGATTTTTGGAAGCAATGGTATTGTCCTAGCTCCAATTCTAAGAATGTTGAGCTTTTGAAACTTACTCTCTCTAATGTCATATGGAACATCTGGAAGGAGCGCAACAACAGGATTTTTAGGGATAAAAGTGCGAACCCTAAGGTGGTTGTGGATAAAATCTAAAGAGGGATCTTTGCATGTTTAAATGGAACTGATAATGGTTTAGCTGCTAAAGCAGACTTTAATGAAAGATTGAACCTCTCCAACAACAAAATCTATAAGGATAAGGGTAGGGATGGTCTTGTCAGGTTCTTTCCTTCTCAGGGATGGATTAAGACCAACTTTGATGGGGCTTCTAAGGGGAACTCGGGGAAAGCTGGTTATGGGGGCATTGTCAAGAATTTTGCTGGAAGTTGCCTTGTGGCTGTTGTTGGCCCTTTGGGTAACCAAACTAGTCATTATGTTGAAGCGTCGATGGCTTTGAATACTTTGATTATAGCTAAAAATATTAATCATGATAATATATAGTTGGAGGGAAACTCACTTAACATTATTAAATTCCTCAAGGGAGAAACTGAGCCTTCGTGGACTAGAAAATATTATTTTTAAAACTAGAGAAATTATTTCTAGCTTTAAATCTATTATCATTGAACATGCCTTCAGAGAAAAAAATGTTGTAGCAGATGGTGTAGCGAACCTTGGCATAATTTCTGAAGCACAAAGTATATGGAATAGGAAAGTTAATATTGATTTTAATATTAAAGAACTCATCAGAAAGGACAGATTTATGGGGAAAGATGGATCGCATGATTAATCATGAAATTTTTAATGGGTAATCTTCAAATTTTTAGAAAGGTGATGATGAAACGTCAGAAGGGAAGAGTCCTAATCAAGAATATTAATTTTCTACACACTTTGTGGGTTTGCATTTTTTTTAAATCGAATGTTATTTGGAAGAAAGCTCTGAAGTTGTCGAAGAAGAGAAATTGTAAAACGAAATCTAAAATGGGGGGGGGATCTAAGAAGAGAGGAACCTGGTAATATTTTCAAATGGAAGGAGATGCCTAAGGTTTGGACAAAGCTGGAGAAAGGATTCATGATGAATTTCATGGAAAATTTGGTCGACTATGATAAAGGAAGAGTTAACCTAGTGGTTACCAAAGTTACTGGAAACTGGATAAATGGTTCATTCAAAATTCATGGTGTTAGGTTTAAGCTAGATGCAGACCTCTTTGCAACGGTCATAGGTATGCCCCAATCTGGTCTTAACTTCTTTAGAGACCTGAAAGTGTCTAATAATGCAGTTAATATTTTTTCACGTAAAGAGAAGGAGAGAGCAAAACTAAGAAAAGCCACAGGGGGGTATTATGATGCTTCCAATATTAAGAAAATTTGGGGTTGTGTGCTTAATGCAATTATGGAATATATTACTATGGAGGGTCATTTTACTAGGGTCCACACATACCATTTTGTGCTTTTAAATCATTTTAGACATGAGAAGAGGATTTCTCTGCCCTATTATCTCTTTAGGTCTCTGTCATGGTCTCTAAATAAGCATAGCAAGAACCCTTCTTCGCTTGTTCTTCATTGTAGCCTTATTTTTCTCATTTATGCGCATTGCAAGATTTTGGTTATACAAGAAAACAAGAGATTGCTGGTGTCACTGGGGAAAGGAAAGAGGAAGATGGAGGAAGGTGGGCCTAGCAAGGATGATTTGACATAGAGCAAAAAGGGCAAAAAGGCCACAATGGAGAATATTCAAGAGGACAAGGGTAATTAAAAGGATAAGGAGATTGATTCAGAGGACGTGGGAAAAGATGGAAGTGAGATGGAGATCGATGAGTCTGAAGGAGAGGAGAGCTAGAAAGAAGAGGAAGTGGGGGAAGAGGAAGGAGGAGCTGAGGATGTTTCTGATCAGAATAATCCTATCCATAGTGTGAGTATAGGTAATGTTAATAGCCAGCCAATTGAGGAGTAGGACAATAAGACTAATGAGGAAAAAGAAATGGAATCTAAGTAGGAGAAGGACATGGAGAATTTGAGCAGGGATTAGGATAAACCTAGAGAGGGGATGATTCTGGATAAACTCAAAAATGAGTCTGAGGCTCGAATGGGTTTTGACAGGTGGGTTTATGAAGGAATCAAGAATCTGGAAAAAATTGATAAGCATCAAGAAGAGAAGGGAAAGAAAGATGAATTGAACTAGGAGCAGTGGAAAAATGGTATGGAGGAAAAAGTGGACAAGATGGAAGCCTAGACCAGTAATCTGGAGGAAGGAAAAATAGTTATGAAAAACTTTTTGGTAATGATTCCGGATATCCTTACCTTTGTGACTAAGAATTTAGAGGAAATTACCAAGTTCCTTGATGGTTCCACCACCTCCAAACCTATTGTGGACCTAGATATTGATGAGGATGCTTTTGAGGCAGGGACTGTGGAAAGTGCTCCTAGTGGTGCGACAAAAATAACAAGGGCGAGCATGAAAAAAGTTGCTTTGGTCTCTTCCAAGGATATCCCTAAGCTTAGGGATAATATTAAAGATTTGCAAGGGATTAGAGAAAAGTTGGCTAATTCCCTTAAAAACATTAAGTAATTTGTCTTTTATCTTTTTTCTATTAAGGTTGGATGTTGCTGGTTTTGTTGGGCTTTTATGCTAATTTTTACCTAGAACTGTGTTGGATTTTTGGCAGAATGTCTTTTAATGTTTCTTAATGCTATTATCCTTTAAGGATCTTTTGTAAAGGGTTTCGAGACCCCTTCAAAACCTGTTTTTCCCATAATCAAAAACTTCACACAATCCTTGATACAATCTTTGCACACTCACATTATTAGGACCTGGGAGGCAACTAAGAGGGGGTGCTGAATCAGGTGTCTATTAATTTCAACACAAATATAACTTAATCAAACATGATACTTAATACCATTAAACCAAACTTAATGTTAGTTAACAGATTTGCAGTTAATATTAATACCGGTGAAACTTAATGCATAAAAGAGAAAGAGAAACAACATCCACAACTCATAACACAAAGATTTTAATGTGGAAACCCTGTAAGGGGAAAAGCCATGGTGGGAAACCATACACACAATCAGATGATACTACTGCAAATAGTATGTGTATACAAATGGGGTCTGCACATGTAGAAAGGCCATCCGCCTAAAGCACACTGCTCAAGTGAGAGTCGCAATGATTACAATAGGATGGTTAAATCCTAGAATAATGTACTTCTCAAAATAGCATCTCCAATGCTAGATTCAGTACCGGTTAAGCTCTGATAATCACCTTCCTTGAACCTTCTCTATGGTCTACTCATATTATCTTCAATATTTGCACATACCATGTTACAATACCATAACCTTACATACCATACACCATCACATATCATCTCACAAATGAGATCTTACATATATACCAAAACCTAAGACCAAATGTGTAGGTTGGCTCACTAAGAATATTACAATTAAATCAATTACAAATAAGTCAAGATGTGATGCATCATTTCGGCTCAATATATTTAAAAAATATTCGATAAATAAATCATCTACATAATGTGTCGTGTTGATCTGGAATAGATAATGCATATCGGTCCATATCCTAGACCAATTTGCTAGTAATAGCAAATATGTCAACCTGATTAGACCAATAACCAAAAAACCAAAACCAAGTATCCAAACCATGTCTTCGACATAAAAAAGTGATCTCCATATGATAACAAGTCATCATCGGTGTCAGTGAACAATATAGTGATGACTGTGCATAAGTCACTAAACGTGCTAGTGAACACAGTGTGTCGGTTCAACATAACCATAGATCTCTAGAAGGATAAGTGTTGACATCAATGACAAAAATAAAGAAACACATCCATAATACCAACAGACATCTCATCACATCACACACCAAAATTCTCAATTGAATTGGTATTCTATATCCACGCCATCAAAATAAATCAATTCTCTGTCAGCTCCAAAAACCACATAACACGCAACTGATAGTTTTGATACTTAATGTAAGTACAGATCCAATAGCCAACAAGATGAGAGGGGGGGGTGAATCATACAAACTTAATCTTCCATAAAAATATCAGATTCAACCTCGGTAACATATACTTTAATAATATAACCAAAACTGC
The DNA here is from genome assembly GCF_030272615.1 of Cryptomeria japonica. Lineage (NCBI taxonomy): Eukaryota > Viridiplantae > Streptophyta > Pinopsida > Cupressales > Cupressaceae > Cryptomeria > Cryptomeria japonica. The sequence goes on from NC_081406.1 coordinate 254,908,828, forward strand.
TAAACATGCAAACTCAAAAGCATATAAACATCATAAACCTCATAACACCAGATTTAACGTGGAACCCAAATAGGGAAAAACCACTATGGGATTTCGGACCCACTAAGAAATATACTCTTCTAGAGTATGCTCGGTTAAAAGAAAATCTTGTTAAATATTACAAACACATTCATAGATGTGACCCGGTTAAGGGATTTCCCTCATATCTGTTAGGATCTTCACCTTGTTAGAAGTGACCTTGTTAAAGGATTTCAAACACTCAATCAGAATGTCACCTTACTAGAGGGTTTTACAAATAAGACTGTTAAGTCCACTTGGTTAAGAGATTTTTTGTCACTTTCACAAAATAACAGTAATAAAAATCTATCTGTAACTTCACATCTAAAATGCTAATGCAGATTCTTATTTGCTCAATACAATCTAGACATAGAACTAATCTTGTCCATCTACTGGGCTTCTATACTCTGTTATTCAAATAGGTCTTCAAGCTTCTATACTTGGTAATCATTCTATAGCATCCATGTGCATACATTTGCCCACATACATTGTTTATCAATAGTTCCTGATTTATAAACAATTTGCCAACCACTTAATCTCCTTGATCACATTTCCCATGATCAATCATAGCCATCAGATCTTCAAACTTTGACCAGGTTCAATGTATCCTTCGATTTGAAAACATTTTACCCTGCCTTGGAACTTGCATACATTTCTTGGAACTTGTGCTAGGGTATTGCAGTTCAATCTAAGCTGTAGATCTTCATGCCAATTTTTCTTTGCCATAGATTCATTAACAAACTTCATGCACGGCATACCAATATTTTAATTAGTTCCAGCTCATCAGCTTCCTTTATTAAATAATGCATGTAACCATTTAATGTATTCTGTTATAGCTTAGTTACAACTCGGTAAATACTAAACTTCACTCGATAGACATTCTGCCTTCATTAACCAATAGCGATAACCTTAGGGTTTACCAACTAGGTTCCTTAGGGTTTACTGACTAGGTTCTTTGCTCGGTAACATAGTATAGTATTAACCTTACAATTTACAACATGTTTTTTTATTTTTAATAATTTTATTATCAAATATATTTTAAAAGTAAAAAATATGAGCCCAAACTAGAAATCATTTTCTATTCAAAAATAATAATTATATAGTTATACTAATTCCTTGTTAAGGTGGTCATAAATGAAGGGTTTAACTTTTTTAATTTTATCTTATTTAATATTAAATTAAAAAAAATTAAGACATCCATACCAAACATCAACACTAAACATTTTTAAAAATACTTGCATCTATTAGTCTTAGCTCATTTTGAACATACACGTGTTTTAATATGTATGATGTTAAAACAATCTAAACATCATGATCTCATCATTGTCTAACTCAGTAATAGTTGCCCATCGAATACCTTATTCATCCCCTTATTCATCATATTCTTTCTGTGTCTTTTACTGACATCTTTATACTCTTCAAATCATACTTCTAAAGATATGGTAACATCAAACTGAATTAGAAAATCAATTTCTTGACATCAATGACAAAATAATAATATCAAGACAGTAAACATCCTTAATCAGTTATATCCATAATCATCAACAACCTTCTCAATATCCTTATTGAAATGCCAACAATCTCCCATTGTCTATTATAATGCCAAATGCCAACAAACTCCCCCTTTGGCATTGATGGCAAAACCAATTGATTTGACCTTAAAAAGATTCGGATTGCTGTGATTCTGAAATGCTGAAATGCTCTCTTCCTATCATCAATCTTCTCCCCCATACATTAGACTTCTCCTCTTTTCTTCAACCTTCTCCAGTCTTCTCCAGTCTTTTTTTCAGTCTTCTCCCCCTTTGACAACAATGCCAAAAAGTAAAGAATTAAAACATAATTTCTTCCTATAGGAAGTGATTTCCTACTGTTGTGTATCAGCTGAGTCTCAGTCAGAGCATTTTGTCTTCAATTCATGTTCCCTATATTGTATCCTGCATTATTTCCTGTACACCTTTAGAAAACATCCTAAAATGTGTAAATCAGCATCAACTCTTAAAAGATATTCGATAGAGTCATCGAATTGATGCTTTCACCGAACTCAGTTAGTGAGTAGAAGATAGGGATAGGACCCCTAACTTACTTTTGAGATATTCAAAAGTGTCCCTTAGTAGTGGCTTGGTGAAGATATCTGCTATTTGTTCCTTTGTGCTAACATAGTCCAACACCACTTTCTTCTCTTGAGCTTCTTCTCTAAGATAATGATATTTGATAGAGATGTGCATTATCTTAGAGTGCATAACAGGATTCTTTGAAATGTTAATGGCACTAGTATTGTCAAAGAATATAGTTACTAGCTCAGTAACTTTCTCATTTATTCCTTCCAACAATTGCTTGATCCATGCAATGTTGGTACAATTCAATGATACAACAACATATTCAGCTTCTGTTGTTGACTATGAAACACATCCTTATTTCTTGCTAAGCCAACTCACTAGTCTTTCTCCTAAAAAGAAAGTTCCTCCACTTGTGCTTTTCCTGCCATCAATGTTGCCTGCCCAATCAGCATCAGTATAAACTTTTAAATCAAAATCATTTCCTTTCTGATATACTAAGTCATAATCCTCTGTGCCTTTCAAGTATCTAAAAATTCTTTTGATTGCTGTCATGTGTGTTTCCTTAGGATCTATAGAGAATCTTGCAATTATACCTACTGCATGTGCTATGTCTGGTATGCTATGAACAACATATTGTAGCTTTCCAATCATGGATCAGTAAAGTGTCTTATCAACATATGCAGATTCATCATTCTTTGATAGTTTACAGTTGGTAGTCATAGGAGTACTTACTAGTTTTGAATCCTCCATTCCAAATTTTTCCAAGATTTCCTTTATGTACTTGGATTGAGTAATGAAAATCTCATTTTTAATTTGCAGTATTTGTAAACCTATAAAATATTTTATCTCATCGATTAATGACATCTCAAATTCTTTTCTCATTTCATTTCCAAAGTTCTTACAAAGAGAGTCATTTCCACAAAATAAAATATCATCAACAAATATGGTTGAGACCAGTATTCCATTTTCATCATTCTTCATGTACATATTGTTGTTCTCACTTGTCCTTATAAAACCAATCTTAATCAAATAAGAGTGCAATCTTTCATACCATGCTCTAGGTGCTTGTTTTCGACCATATAATGCTTTGTTCAATTTACATACCTGATCTTTATTATTGTCTTCAACAAATCCTTCAAGTTGTTCAATAAAAACTTCTTCTAATATTCCATTCAAAAATGCAGATTTGACATCCATTTGATATACCTTGAGGTTTTTGAAAGAAACATATGCCAACAATGTTCTTACTCCTTCAAGTCTAGCCACAGGTGCAAAAGTTTCACCATAATCAATTCCTTCTTCTTGAGCATAACCTTTGCAAACTAGTCTTGCTTTATTTCAAATGACCTCTCCTTTTTCATTTAGCTTGTTTCTGAAAATCCACTTTGTTCGGATTATATTTTTGTCCTTCGGTCTTGGGATTAGTATCCATGTGTAATTCTTCTTGATTTGATCAATCTCTTCTGTCATAGCATTTATCCAATCTTCATTGTTAAATGTCTCTTTCACTATTCTCGGTTCAAACTCAGATATCAGACATGTGTTATGTCTCAGTTTGTTCTTTGTCATCACTAGATCATCCTTATCTCCTATAATCTGACTTGGTGCTTGATGTCTTCTAACATATTTGGCTAATACAGGCTCAGTAGGCTCTGTATGATCTTCTTCATCTTTTGATAACTGGATATTCTCTTCATTTTCTTTAATAGTTTTCTCGATAGGACTTGTTGGTTGAACATAGACAAATTCATCATAATATTCTAGTTCTTTGGAATTTCCTTCATCATTTCTTTCTGCAAATTCATCAATTTTCACATTTGCACTTTCTACTATTTTGTTAGATGATTTGATCAGACATTTAAATGCTTTGCTTCTAGAATAATAACCTAGAAATGTTCCTTCTTCACTTTTCTGATCAAACTTGCCATTTCTATCATCTTTGTGTACATAGCATCTACTTCCAAAGATTTTAAAATAACTTACATTAGGTTTCTTGTCATACCATATTTCATATGGTGTCTTCAAAGTACCTTTCTTCAGTTGTACTCAGTTCAAGGTGTAAATTGTTGTGCTTATTGCTTCTCTCCAAAATGATTGTGGCACTTTCTTTTCAATCATCAGTGTTCTAGCACAATCCACAATAGATTTGTTTCTTCTCTCAGCTATTCCATTCTCCTGTGGAGTTCTTAGTGTAGAGACTTGTCTTTTAATACCATGATCATTGCAGAATAAGTTGAACTCATCAGATGTGAACTCTCCTCCTCTTTCTGATCTAAGACATTTCAGTTGTCTTCCTGTTTCATTTTCAACTCTTGCCTTGTACCATTTAAACATTTGAAAAACTTCTTATTTTTCTTTTAAAAACATAACTGACATCATCCTTGAATAGTCATCCACAAATAATATGAAATATTTATCACCATAATAACTTGGAACTTTCATAGTTACACAAAGATCAGTGTGCACAAGATCTAAAATTCCCTTAGAAGTGTAAGACTTACTTGTAAAGCTTGATCTTGTCATCTTACCCATCTGGCATCCTTGGCACATAACATTCTCAGGCTTTTCAAGACTCGGTAGACCTTTTACTGGATGCTTCTTACTTATTTTGATCATATTATCAAAATTTACATGACAAAACCTTTTATGCCATAACCAGGCATCATCTATCTTTGCATACAAACACTTGTTTCGAGTTGAGTCAAGGTGAAATGTGTTACCTTTTGTTTGTGTCCCGATAGCAGCTAACTTTCCATTCTTGTCATGAACTTTGACAATTCCTTTCTGAAATTCTATTTAGTAACCTATATTGTTTAGCTATGCTACACTCAACAAATCATATTTCAAACCTTCAACCCAATAAACAACATTGCATCTTGCATTGTCAAGAAGGGTTATAGATCCTTTACCTTTCACCAAACATGGTGTATCATTACCAAATCTTACATAGCCTCCATCATAATCTTCTAACATAACAAACTTGTGTTTATCTCCTATCATATGATGTGAGCATCCACTATCTATGATCCAAGAATCATTAGTATTTACGTGAGATATTAGGGCTTTTTCTTCATACCTTTCTTCATCTGATCCATCTTTGATAGCCACATAAACTACTTCCTCTATATTAGTTTCATCTGATTTATCATCATTGGATTCCTCATCAGCTATTAAGCATGTCTTTCTATCTCTTCTTCTGAAGTCTTGGTATCCTCTGTAATGGTTGTCTTTCTGTCTGTCATCTCGGTAATCTCTCTTTTCAGTAGATTCTTTGTCAGGACAGTTTGAAGCAATATGTCCTATCTTATCACAATTGAAACATTTCAAAGGCAGTTTTTCTTTATACTTACCTTTGCCTCTCGGTAACCTTCTAGCTAATAGTGCTTCAAACTCTTCCTACTTTCAGATTTCCTCATACAGTTTGTGTACTTCTTCCATGTTCTTATGAAATCTTTCACTTGCTCCATTGTGATCTCCTTCAGAGTACTTATACTTTCTTTCATTGTAATCATTAGATTCATCAAGATGAAAAGAACTAAATGCAGATTCAACTTTATTTACTGAAGATCCAGTGTTATCAAAGTTACTTAACTCAAATTCATGTAGCTTACCAATAGTAGCATCTAAAGAAACTGGCATATTAGGTATAGACCTCAATTCATTGATTGCAGAGACTCTGATTGCATAAGCCGGTAGAAGGGTTCTTAACAACTTACTTGTTATATCCTTTTTTTCAATAGTTCCACCTGCTCCTTTGATTTGATTGACAATCTCCTTTAGTCTTGTACTGTACTGAGTTATGTTCTCACCTTCATTCATCCTCACAGATTCAAGTTGTCCTCTTAGACTATCTACTTTTGCTCTTTGAACATGTTCATCTCCTCCATATATTGATATGAGCTTATCCCACATAGTCTTTGCATCATTGTAGCCTTCTAGATCATTAAACTCTGAGTCGGTCAATGTAGATGTTATTTCAATCATTGCTTGGATATGTTCTTGCTTTGCCTTTATCTCTTCCATTGTCAATGGATAGGTGCTCGGTGTGATGAAATCATTCTCCAGATAATATATAGCATATTCTCCAACTCCTGATAGGTTTAGCTTCATCCTTTTCTACCATGTAGAGAAACTTGACATCTTCAGCTCTGGTGCATCCCTCTTATACAACTTTAGATCTTTGCCTCAAGTACCTTTAAACTTTTCTTCTGGAGTCTAATGCTCTGATACCAATTGATAGTTCTAATACTTAATGTATGTACAGATCCAATAGTCAACAAGATGAGAGGCGGGGTGAATCATACAAACTTAATCTTCCATAAAAACATCAAATTCAACCTCGGTAACATGTACTTTAGTAATATAACCAAAACTGCTAAACATGCAAACTCAAAAGAATATAAACATCATAAATCTCATAACACCAGATTTAACATGGAAACCCAAATAGGGAAAAACCACTATGGGATTTCTGACCCACTAAGAAATATACTCTTCTAGAGTATGCTCAGTTAAAAGCAAATCCTATTAAAGATTACAAACACATTGCTAGATGTGACCCGGTTAAGGGATTTCCCTCAGATTTGTTAGGATCTTCACCTTGTTAGAAGTGACCTTGTTGAAGGATTTCAAACACTCAATCAGAATGTCACCTTGCTAGAGGGTTTTATAGATAAGACTGTTAAGTCCACTCGGTTAAGAGATTTTCTGTCACTTTCACAAAATAACAGTAATAAAAATCTATCTGCAACTTCACATCTAAAATGCTAAAGTAGATTCTTATTTGCTCAATACAATCTAGGCATAGAACTAATCTTGTCCATTTGTTGGGCTTCTATACTATGTTATTCAAATAGGTCTTCAAGCTTCTGTGCTCGGTAATCATTCTATAGCATCCATGTGCATACATTTTCCCACATACATTGTTTATCAATAGTTACCTATTTATAAACAATTCGCCAACTGCTTAATCTCCTTGATCACATTTCCCATGATCAATCATAGCCATCAGATCTTCAAACTTTGACCAAGTTCAATGTATCCTTTGATCTGAAAATGTTTTACCCTACCTTGGAACTTGCATACATTTCTTGGAACTTGTGCTAGGGTATTGCAGTTCAATCTAAGCTGTAGATCTTCATGCCGATTTTCCTTTGCCATAGATTCATTAACAAACTTCATGCATGACATACCAATCATTTAATCAGTTTCAGCTCATCAGCTTCCTTCATTAAATAACGCATGTAACCATTTAATGTATTCTGTTACAGCTCGGTTACAACTCAGTAATAACTCAGTAAATACTAAACTTCACTCGGTAGACATTTTGCCTTCATTAATCGATAGCGATAACCTTAGGGTTTACCGACTAGGTTCCTTAGGGTTTACCGACTAGGTTCTTTTCTCGGTAACATAGTATAGTATTAACCTTACAATTTACAACATATGTATGATGTTACAACAATCTAAACATCATGATCTCATCATTGTCTGACTCGGTAATAGTTTCCCATTGAATACGTTATTCATCCCCTTATTTATCATATTATTTCTGTGTCTTTTACCGACATCTTTATACTCTTCAAATCATACTTCTCAAGATATGGCAACATCATACTGAATTAGAAAATCAATTTCTTGACATCAATGACAAAATAATAATATCAAGACAGTAAACATCCTTAATCAGTTATATCCATAATCATCAACAACCTTCTCAATATCCTTATTGAAATGGCAACAATCTCCCATTGTCTATTATAATGCCAAATGCCAATAGCAACATGAAACGTGTAACCATGTGTCAGCTCAATTTGATTACGAATCCATAAACAGACCTAAACAAATTTATAAAACTCTTTTCCCATTTTGGCTTGACCACCTCAAACTCAAAACCAATCATTGAAATCATCCCATAGATTCTGCATAACACATTACACCAAAATAACTCTATACTTCCTGAATTACTAGATACCAGATCTTCAATCTTGCATGAGAATCAATACCAGAGGCTAGGATTGTGAAACAAGATGCCTCGAACATCCAATCAACTACCTCTATCACCACAATGAAAACTATTCAATCAAAATATGGCATATTCCTAAATAAAGCTCAACTACAACTAAACTAAAGTGAAATTAATATTAGCCTAATTAAATAATAGATAAAAAGCACCCAAGTTTAGCTTAAGTGATTAAATTAATTAATAATTAGATAATTGTCTTAATCACTCTAATGAAAATGATTAAAATTTATTTCCAAGAATTCGTTCACTTTAGTGTATATTAAATGTTCCATCTAAATAGTGTGATGTCAATAACTACCATTTAGAAACTTATAGACAAAGAATAATATCTTTTGATATAATGTATCTAATTAGCTGATAGACTTTTTTGTGGGCTTTGCCCATCAAATTTAAGTTCCTCATGCTTAATTTTTTCTCAGTAAATAATTCTGATTCTGAAACTTTGCATTAAATTTTTTTTCCCTTGACATCTTTGATAAAATACAATTGAATTTAGTACTTCCTTGTCCAACGTTAGTGAAATTATTACTTGCTTTGTCCAATGTAAGTGAATTTATTACTTGCTTTGTCACCCTTGATTTTTCTCGTTGTATACAGAAACTTTACATTTAATTCTTGACAGTACTGCCTTTCTGGAGACACTTCACTGCCTCTTTGCAAACACCCTCTTCCACCTCCATTCACACTTTGCATGCAGGAGACTTGTGAGCACTTCTTAATAGTTCAAAAGCCTACATTTTTTTAGAGAACACTTCAAAGACTCACATCGCAGGTTGCAATCTCCTAGGTAGAAACATACATGGTAATTTTTTTCCTAATGGTCCATTTTTCAAATCTTTTTGTAAGATTAGCATATAATTTTATGGCCTTTAACCTCCTATAGAGGTTGGTGTGTTGGCATGTGTACATGTTTTCTTTTTGATAAATTACTTCATGTGAGCTTGTACAATTTTATTCCTTTGGTTGCTTTCAAGAAGTTGAGTCCACTTTTTGGCCAAAAAGTGGAAGTGTTTTCCCTTGTTTTCAGCTTTCGTCCTATTTGACCAAAAAATTTGAAGCACTTAAAAAATGAATCTTGAAAAAAGTTAGTAATATAAAATGTAGTGCTCAAAGTCTACTTTCCAATTATGTAATTTATTTTAATACCTAGATCTTAAAAATTAAGTTTGAATAGGAATTTACTAAAACCTATAGTTTAAAAGTCACTTTTCAAGACCATACCATGCTCATGTACGATAAGCATAATTTGACCTACATGAAAGTATTTTTCTGAATCCTTTTGGAAAAAGATCTATAACTCACTCACCTTTGATGAGGATATTGGGAGGACATTTGAAAGTGGTTTCAAATATCTAGGAGATATAATGAAAATTCTAAGTTTTAGATCTTATAAATTTTTAGACTTAGTCAAATTCTAGCAATCAACATGCTCCTATTAGCATTTTCTCACTCTCACTATATCACTCTCTTTATCTCCCTCAAGCTCTAGACCTATCTCTCTCCATATTACTCTTTCTCTATCCCTCTCTACCTCTCTCTAGCTCTCTCCTCTCTCTCCCAAAATATAGTTCTATATCTTCACCTCTCTCACACATCCTTAACTATCTACTCTTTGTCTCCTCTCTCTCTATGCACTTCTCCTCACTCCCTCCATACCTCTATTTATATCTATATACTTCTCTATCTCTCTCTCCCTACCTACTTAGATTTTTAAATGTTTAAATGATATGTATATGTTTTAGATGCTTTCAATGTTATGTATAAATGTTATACATTATGGTGAGATGTTAAAATCTTATCCTAGGGCCCCTTAGTACATCCTAGGAGCTCTTAAGACACCTACAGCCCCTTAAAACCCTTAGGACCCCTTAGTATATCCTAGGACATATTAAGACATTATAGACCCCCTTTGTACATGCTAGGACATCTTTTGACCCCTTAAGACACCTAGGACCCCTTAGTACATCCTAGGACCTCTTAAGACACCATACAACCCCTTAGTACAACCTAGGAGCTATTAAGACTCATGTGACCCCTTAGTACTATTGGACATCGATGTTGCTAGGATATGTTGTTGTCATTGATGTCAACATATTCCTATTTTGATAATTGCAGATTGGTTTATTGGGATTATGGTTTGGTAAATGGATTATTTTTTCGTATCATTAAACTCTTCTATATTGGTCTTGGTGATCAGGGAAGCTAAATTGATCATACCATATGATTTGGTTTTAAAGTTTGTTTTTCTGAGCAATGCTTTGCGGAGTTTAGTATTTGCTCTGGTATATTTCAGTGTGATCATATCTTGATCTGATATTTTTGGATATTATTTGGCATGGACTTATGTATCCTCATTTCATATGGTTCATGATTTGGTCTTCAACAAGTTATGTTTCTTCGTGACGGTTGTTGTTGTTTGATGTTCTTGAGTTTCAAATGTTGATTGATGAAGATTTGATAAGTGGTGTTGGTGCGTTTGTTATTGATGATTCTAACATGCTTGCTGGCATTTCCTAATTGTGTCATATTTGTTTTTGTAATCTTCTTTTATCATTGTGCGAGTTTCTAGTGATTTTGCTGAACCGGTGATGTTCTTCATGTTATGCATTTTTTTTGGTAGTATAGCATGTTGAGGTTGATCTCGGCGTGATTACCGATGGTGATGATAATCTGGGAATTTCAATTAGGTCCATGTTATGTCAAGTAAATCATTATATTGGTTCAGTGGTTGATCTTTGTATCATGTGATGTATTTTTGTAATTGTGAGTTGAGGGTTTAGCTGACCTTGTTGTCAACGTTGATGAATTGTATATAAATAGGTGATATTATCATGTAATTTATGTATCAAGATTTTTTTTGCATTATCAAAGAGTAGTGCATGTGCAAATAAGGATTTATAATTTGGTGTGGTGCACTGAGAAGACATTAGTGTTGCAGAGAAGACAATTGTGCTTAACCAGAATTGTCATCAAGCATTTGGAGATGCTATTCTTTCATTTCGTTCCTTCTGGATTGTAGTCTGAATCTTGTTGTAAGTCAGTGAGACTTACCTAAGGGTTGTAGCCTTCCAAGTCATTATCTTTTAAGCAGTGAGCTCTATGTACTATGCTTGAATGCATGTGCATTCCCCATTGTAATATTTTCACATACTACTATAGTGTATCAGCTTATTGTGCGTAGGTTCCCACCATGGTTTTTCCCTTAACTTAGTTTTCCACGTCAATATCTTGGTGTTGTGTGTTGTGCTTTCAATTTTCTTATCTTTGTTATTGTTGTAGTTTATCAGATCTATTTTTGTGGTTAAGTTTGTAGTTCCAGTGAAAACTGATTCAACCCCCCCCTCTCAATTTTCCCTCATTGTTGTTTCCAACAATTGGTATCAAAGATAGATCCTCCGGAAGAAGCTTAACCGCTTGAGGAAATCCGAGATGGCAATTGGAACGGGAGGTATTATCTTTAAGAAGGAGAGTCTGAGATTTGATAGAAGTAACTATGCTACATGGAAGAGTTGGATGGAAGTGCACTTGAGATGTATTGGAGAAGATTACTAGAAGATTACAAAGAATGCCTATTCGTCTCTTCTAAATGGACCGGTTACTACAGATGAGATCAAGGAAGCTGAACATAACATTAGAGCGAAGGAAGCATTGCTGAGTGCCTTGACTGATTCAAAGATGACAAATGTAATGGGACTTTGCACTACACATGATATCTGGGAGAAGCTTGAGACCATGTATGAATAAGATAAACAAGTGAAAGTTGCTAAATTGTAGAGTCTAAAAGGGAAATATGAGATGTTGAAGATGAGAGAATATGAGAACATAAACAACTTTATGGCTAAGGTGAACAACCTTGTCCTAGGTATTTGTAGACACCTAAAATTAATTAAATCAATATTTAACTATTTTAAGCCTATCAACATAATTAATTAATTTAATTGTGTTGTCCTTATTCCTCATAGAATCAATCAAATCTAATTTAATTAATCATGTCACTATAGTCCAATAATTAATTTATCAAATAAACTAATTACTTCCTTATTCCTCCAAAGTCATCTCAATCATTAATTCTTCTAAATCCCTTTTGGTTAATTAATTTTAATTAACTAACCTAGTCGTGTGATTCCTACAAATCACTTTTCCTAATCTACCATTAGCCTAATTAAATCTTCTAGAATCTATCATAATCCCACTTACCATTATCCTTCAATTTTATGTTCCCACTCATGTCACATCAGTATTGAGCCTCTCAAAGAAGTTCAAATTTCTTTGAATCCCTCAATGCATCCTTATTTTGGAATTTTTAATTCTTCATTTTTAATTCAAATTTCCTCTCCCCCCTCTTCGTAAGGAATTTTATATTCCTATTTATTTTTCCAAGGTACCCTTGATCCATGCCTTCTATCTCAAATAAATCTCAACCCTCCATAAGGAAATCAATCTTGGCCCTTCCTTGGCCTCCTCCAAACTATAAGTTGGAGATCATTTCCTCCTCAAAAAATCATCTTCTTCATAGCATCCTCATTCTACTTCTATCCTTTTCTATCTTCTATTATCATTCCATCATAATGTCTTCATGATCCTCTATCCAATCCTCTTCTAATCCAAATCCTCATCTATCTATCATAGTCCAATCCAAATATTGATCCAACAATCTTGTTGAAGCAAAGGAGAGCCAATCACATCAAGCAATCTAGGAGCAAATCAACATCAAGCTAGAGCATTTGGGCGCACTTCAACTTCATCAAAGCTCCATTGAGGAAGAAGGTAAAAGTAAGGTATAATTGGGTTTTATTGCATTGTTTGTGTTTCATGCTTTATTGCTTGTTTATTTGCAATTTAACCATCTTATTATCCTTCTAAATATTTTTCTCCCTCTTCAGTATCAAATGTGTTGGTTGAACCCTTGAAGAAGATAAAATTGTTGCTAAGGTGTTGAGATCTTTGCCTCCTGCTTACAAACATAAGGTAGATGTTATTGATGAGATCCCAAGTGTGAATACAGTGACAAGAGATATGGTGGTTGGAAAGATTGTTGATTTTGAGCTAAGCGAATTTGGTGAATCACATAGAAAGTCTAAGACAACATTTAGAGCATCTGTGTCTGGTAAGTAGAAGTATGATCCTAAAGAATATAGAATATTCAGATATGAAAGAGAAAGGAGAGAGATGAAAGAGAAAGGAGAGAGATGGAAGAGCAAGAAAGAGAACTAGATGAGCTTGAAGCATTGATTGCTCAGAGATTGCCTAAGGGAGTAGGTAAGTATGATGGAAAATTGCCTTTGAAATGTTTCTCTTATAATAAGATAGGACATTTTTCTTCTAGATGTCCAAAGAGAATGGCTAAATATTCTAGGCATAACAAATTTGATAAGTATGACAGGAATGATAGATATGAGAAGCATGAGAAGTATGGTCAGTCTTACAAGTCTAATTAAAAGCATAGGAATTAGAAGAACTGCTATTATGCTACTAATGAAGGTGTTATATATGAAGAATCTGAAGGAGATGAAGTTGTGTTACTTATCATTAAAGAAGATGGATCGGTACCTATTGATTCCACTAGCTGCACTATTAAGGAAAAATCTTTAGCTACTAAAGTTGAGGAAAGAGATGAATGAGTAATTGATAGTGGCTATTTACATCATATGACTGGTGATAAAAGAAAATTTATGAGAATGGAAAGGTATCATGGTGGAATAGTAATATTTGGAGATGACAAAGTCTGTGTGATCCATGGTAGAGGTTCTATTTCTTTTGATAGTAAGCATAATACTGATGATGTTCTGTATGTTTAAGGTTTGAAGAATAATCTTTTAAGTGTTGGATAGATGCTTGACAAAGGTTATGATTTGCAATTTAAGACTGGTAAATGCAAGATCCTAAATGCCTCCAGCATAGAGATTGCATCCAAAACTAAGACTAAAGGTAATATTTTTCATTTGAATGCCAGTGAGAAAAGTTGTTTGATTGCTTAGATAGATGAAAGTTGGTTGTGGCATAGGAGAATGTGTCATGTTAACTTTGATTCAATGATTAAGATCACCTCTATTCAAGTTGTTAGAGTTCTGTCTAAGATTGTTAAGCCTACTAATCTTGTATGTAAAGAATGCCAATTGGGTAAGCAAACAAGAATTTATTTTAAGAGAAAGTAGTATACATCTGATGGATTACTAGATCTTGTGCATACTGGCTTGTGTGGAGCTGCAAATGTTAAAAGTGTGCAGGGTAATAGATGTTTTATTTTGCTAATTGATGATTATTCTAGGATGATGTGGGTTGTCTTTTTGAAGGATAAATTTGCAGCATTGGATAAATTCAAGATATTTAAAGCAAAGGTTGAGATTGGGTCAGGATTAAAGATGAAATGTTTGAGATCTGACAAAGGCGGATAATTCTATTTCAGTGAATTTGATTCATTCTATGAGAAGCTAGGGATTAGAAGACAACTATCTTCTCCTAGAACCCCTCAATGGAATGGAGTTGTTTAAAGAAAGAACAAGATTGTTTTGGATGCTACAAGGACTATGCTGATTGAAGGGAATGTTCTGAAGATCTATTGGAGAGAAGCTATTAGTGTCATTGTTTACACATTCAACTGAGTTCATATTAAAGGTGATATCAATAAGACTCCTAATGAGATATGGTTTGGTCATGTTCCTACTGTGATATATTTGAGAGTATTTGGTAGAAAATGTTATATCAAAAGAGATATTGATGACGTAGGAAATTTTAATGCAATAAGTGATGAAGAAATTTTCTTGGGATATTCAACAAAGAGAAAATCCTATCGATGCTACAATAAGAGACTGAGAAAGATAGTGGAAAGTGCAAATGTAAAGGTGGATAAGAACCTTGGGAAAGAGATCAGAGCTTGTTGATATGGTGATGGTCAGCATGTTGTTCTAAATCCTATTCAGACTAGAGAATCAAAGCAGAATGATCTGGTACAGACAGTTAATCCAAATGTTGTTTCTACCGGTGGAGAGGTGCAAGAACCTAAAACTAAAAATAATCAGAAGACTCTGAGGTATGAAAGATTGAATCATTCAAAAAATCAAATTATTGGTGATAAAAATAAAGGTATGATCAGTAGAAGAAGGCTATCAATTGATGAAATATGTTTGACTTCTAAACTTAAACCTAAAGATGTTGTTGAAGCTTGCAAAGATGAAAATTTGTGAGAGCTATGGAAGAAGAATTATATCAGATTGAAAATAATAACACATGGTTGCTTGTGCCTAAACCAAAGGATAAGAATCTTATTAGTACTAAATGGGTATTCAAGAATAAATTGAATGAAGTCGGTGAAGTGGTCAGAAATAAAGTGAGATTGGTATGCAAAGGATATTCATAGAAAGAAGGAATTGGTTATAAGGATACTTCTACTCTGGTAGCTAGACTTGAAGCTATTAGAGTGTTGCTTGCATATGCTGCCTATAAAGATTTCAAGGTATAGCAGATGGATGTCAAATCTGCCTTTTTGAATGGTGATCTTGAGGAAGACATCTACATTTAGCAACCTAAAGGATTTTCATTATCTGATGATGGGGACATGGTATGTAAACTGAAGAAAGCTCTTTATGGATTGAAATAAGCCCCTAGAGCCCGGTATACTAGATTGGATAAGTATTTGTTGAATTTGGGATTTTAATAAAGGGATTGTTGATAGTAATATATATTTTAAGATTGAGAATGAAAACATCTTGATTGTTGAAGTCTTTGTTGATGATATTATCTTTGGAGGTGATGATGACTTGACCATGAAGTTTGTTGGTGATATGTAGAAAGAATTTGAGATGTCTATGATAGGTGAGATGAATTTTTTCTTAGGTTTGCAGATTTCACAGACTAGAAAAGGTATTTTTATATCTCAAACTAAATATATGAAGGAATGGATGAATAATTTTGGATTAGATAACTCAAAAATGGTTGGAACTCCTATGGTGACTAGCTGCAAATTGTCTAAGAATGGTGAATCTTTGAAAGCTAATAAGAGTTTGTATAGGTCTATGGTTGGTGGATTGCTATATCTTACTTAGACTAGGCTGAACATTATGCATGTTATGTGAATGACTTCTAGATATCAAGTTGATCCAAAAGAGATTCATGTCACTGCTATGAAGAGAATATTAAGATACTTGAAGGGAATTGTGGATTATAGTTTGTGGTATCCAAAGAATGATAATTTCATGTTATGTTCTTACACTAATGCTAATTAGGTTGGTGATGTTGATGACCAAAAGAGTACCTCTAGTGGATCTTTCTTTTTTAGGTAAGAAATTGGTTTCATGGGCTAGTAAGAAACAACATTTAGTGTCCTTCTCTACTGCTGAAGTTGAGTACATTGTTGTTGCTAGTAGTTGCACTCAGGTTGTTTGGATGAAGAAAATGTTGAAGGATATCAGAGTTATCAATGATGATCTTATTGTCATATACTATGATAATTCCAATAATCACCTTCTCTATGGTCTTCTCATATGATCTTCAATATTCGCACATACCATGTTACAATACCATAACCATATACCATTATCTTCCTTCTACCTTATTGCATCATCTCACAAATGAGATCTTACATATATACCAAAACCTAAGACCAAATGTGTAGGTCAGCTAATAAAGAATATTACAATAAAATCAATTACAATAAGTCAAGATGCGATGCATCATGTCGGCTCAATGTAATTACAACAATACCAATTGATTAAATCATCTCCATAACGTGCAATGCTGATCTGGAATGCATGTTGGTCCATAACCTAGACCAGTTTGCTGGTAACAACAAATATGTCAACCCGATTAGACCAATAACCATAATAACAAATTCAAGTGTCCAAACCATGTCTTTGACATAACCAAGTGATCTCCAAATGATAACAAGTCATCCTCAGTGCTGGTGAACGATATAACCTGCCGGTGAACCAAATACCAGTGACTGTGCATAAGTCACTGAACTTGTCGGTGAACATAACCAAAGATCTCCAAAAGGATAAGTGTTGATAAGTGTTGACATCAATGACAAAACTAATGCAACACATCCATAATACCAACAATCTCCCCCTTTGGAATTGATGGCAACACAATGATAGAAAAAAATCTAAGTGCCAAAACAAAAAGCCAAAAACCAAAAACCAACAATCTCTAGAATAGATATGAAAATAAATGCAGAGTATGTATCTCTCCCCCAATGAATAATCCCTCCCCGAAGGATAATGTTTGTTTTTCCATAAATATCTCTCCCCCTTTGACATCAAATGCCAAAGCAATAAAAATACCAGATACAACCAATTCATATAACCAATTACAAATACCAATTGTTATAACAAACTACTCCAATTACTTACCCTGAGAAGTAGCTCCCTTCATCAAAGCCAAAAAAAGATATCTCAATAAATTATGTCAGTTTGATGCCAAGCATCAACTATCTAAGTCTCTATTGGTGAGGGTATAACCCCAAGCTGCTCTCTGAGATATTCAAAAGTTTCCATAGGAAAAGGCTTAGCAAAGATATCTGCAATCTGCTCTTTAGTATTCACATAAACCAATCTCACTTCTTTTGCTTCAACATGCCTCTTTCAAAAAATTATATTTGATAGAAACATGTTTATTTTTAGAGTGAAATATCAGATTCTTAGATATATCAATTGCAGTTGAATTGTCACAATAGATGATTATAGGTTCTTTGCATTTTACCTTTATATCCTTCAACATTTGCTTCATCTATAATACCTGAGTACAATTAGTTGCTGCTACAACATATTCTGATTCTGTTGTTGATAATGATGTGCAACTCTGTTTCTTGCTCAACCATGAAATCAATCTACTACCAAGAAAGAATGCCCCACTGGTGGTTCTCTTTCTATCATCTACATCTCCTACCTAATTAGCATCGGTGTATGCACATAAATCAAAATTTTCATCTTTAGGATACCATAAACCAAGATTTGTTGTACCTTGTAGATACCGGAAAATCCTTTTCACTTCTTATTCATGATTTTCTCTAGGATTACACTGAAATATTGAAATAATACATGTAATCCCCCGCTAGGAACCCTAAAGGAAAACAACACAACTAGGCAACTAAAGGGTGAAATATTTTTTAATCCCCAAAATTTAATTAATACAAGTTTCCCATAAAATTTAATAAAAACAATAAATTTATTTCACAAATAAATGTATTCCTATGGCAATTTGCATAATTTAACAACTAAAACGGGGATACATAAAACTTAATTAACATCCAGAGTAAATAACAGAGATAATTAAATCTTTGGCTAAATCTTGGAGATAGTACAGGGAAGAGAAGAATTCAATCTCAGTCCAAAAAATATTGAAACTAATACCAAAACAAGAGGAAATATTTTCTCTGGCACAACCCTTTTTCTCCCAAAACTTGCAAATTTTCCCAAATTTCTAAAAAATTTAATCTACAAACACCTAGGAAATCACTTCTTTCTATAAACTAAAATTAATCTCAGGAATGGATTTTAGCCAAGAACATGAAATAGCCAGAAAGTGTTTTGGATTTGACAAATATTTTTAACACACACATCAATCAGAAAGAGGGAATAAATAAAATATTTTCTTTAAAAACAACCAGAAGAAGCCACCCAACCTGGTATAGCTTTCCTGGAAGAACTTTGTTGGAGAGATTCAATCCTTCAACAAGCTTCCAATTAATTTTCTTCACCAAAATCTCTGCCTCCTTCCCATGACTCCCAAAAAGAAAAAGATATCTTCCCCTTTTAAACTAAAATTTTAGGTTGCATATATTTTTCCCAAAAACCCTAATATTTAATTTTAGTAATAAAAGCAATTTTATTTTCTTTTCTAATTCCTAACAAAGGGATAAATTAACATCCAATAAGCAAAAATCATTTTTTTCTTTTCTTTTCTCATGCAAATTAATTAATTTTCTAAACAAAGAAAATAAAGCAATACTTTAATTCTAATTTATTCTTTTATTCATTTATTTATTTTAAAATTCTAGGAAACAATAAATGAAATTAATCTAATTTAGTTTTCACTAAAATTTAAATAAGATATAATTCGAATACAATGCAACTTGCAATCTAATTTAATAATTTCTTTTAATTAATTAAATTTAAAATCACAATGCATAAAATACATAATTCCAAAAATACCAACTATGAGATAACTCCATAAATTTAATTAATTAATTAAATCTACTAAACACACAAACTAAGCAAACCCCAAGCAAAGACTCATAAAAAGGTCAAATGACAAAATATGAAGGCTGAACAAACTGATAGGACAACCAATTGACGACACTCACAAGAGTGTAACTAGGTAAAATAGGGTCAACTACTACCTCCTCCACTTCCATCGGATAATATAAGGCACGTTCAAACCTGTGAAGCCAGGTGGAGATGATACCCCATACCTACCCAGTACTTGTACCTGCAATATCCTACATCACAGAACCACACATGCATATATACAATATAGAAAACATGACATACACACCAATGAAGGAGAATCATGACGTTCCCTATCTCATCGGAGTGAATGAAGGAAAATCATCCCCTTGCATCCAGTACACTCACAGACACGCAACATATAATTTCACATTGAATAGATAAACTAAAGTGTCAGTACATAGCAATAATCCATAAAATCCCATAAATCACAAGTACTAAAATACTACAAATAAATTATGCATCTCATATCTGGATAAAGCATGAAAAAATGTCATATAAGTTTGAATAACACATCATGGTAATGTATCCACTGAAAGTAAACAATAGTAAAAAAAAATGAGTCTAATAAGTTCAAACGAGGAGGGGTACTACAATACACATTGCATTCATTATGTCAAGTCTTGTTTGTCTTAAATACAACAAACCTCCAATCATAGATTTGTATCTTGTCAAATTAACAGGAGCTGAATCATCCTTCAATGATAGTTTATCAGTTGTAATCATAGGAGTACTTACCAGTTTAGCGTTTTCCATACCAAATTTCTTTAGTAGTTCCTTCAAGTACTTTGTTTGACATATAAATATACCTTTTATCAGTCTATGAAATCTACAATCCTAAAAAGAATTTTATCTCTCCAATCATAGACATTTCAAATTCTTCTTGCATCTTATTAGAAAAGTCTTTACACAATCCATCTCTTCCTCCAAAAATGATGTCATCAACAAAAACTTCAATAACCAAGATGTCTTCATTAGTTACTTTGAAATATAAGTTGTTGTCAGCATTACCTTTAGTGTAACCAAGCTTCAAAAGATATTTGTCCAATCTATCATACCAAGCTCTAGGAGCTTGCTTCAATCCATATAAAGGTTTTCTTATTCTGCAAACCATATCTTTATCAATTCTCAATGAAAATCCATTAGGTTGTTCAACATAAACTTCCTCTTCAAGACCACCATTCAAAAATGCACATTTTACATCCATTTGATATACTTTATAGTTCTTTTGTGCTGCAAATGCAAGAAATAATCTGACTGCCTTAATTCTGGCTACCGGTGCAAAGGTTTCATTCTAATCAATTCCCTCTTTTTGTGAATATCCTTTACATGCTAATCTTGCTCTATTTCTGATTACCTTACCATCTTCATTAAGTTTATTTTTGAATACCCATTTAGTTCCAATAACATTTTTGTCTTTAGGTCGGGGAACCAATGTCCATGTATTGTTCTTTTCAATTTGTTCCAATTCATCTTCCGTAGCTTTAATCCAATGTTTATCTTCACATACTTCAATAACAGATGATGGTTTAATTTGATAAATTAAGCATACCTCTTCTTTTCTAGTCATTCTATTGTCATAACTCCTTGATACTTATTCCCAATTATTTGACTTTCAGAGTGATTCAATCTTATATATCTGGGTGTGTTCACTTGTTGTTGTTGTTCAGTCACTGTGGAGTTCTCTGAAGATGCCAGTGTGACTGGATAAATATTATATGTCGGTGCATTCTATATAGGTTCATTCATGATCATCTCAACCGTCGGTTCAAAATCCATAGACCTTGAATTTCCTCTAAATTATTCATCCATCTTCACATTTGTACTCTCAATTACTTTCTGCAGTCTTTTATTAAAACATCTATATGCTTTGCTCTTAGATGAATAACCAAGAAATATACCTTCATCACTTCTAGGATCAAATTTACCAATATACTCATCTCTCCTAATGTAACATTTGTTTCTAAATATTCTAAAATAATTAAGAGTAGGAATATTACCAAACCATAATTCATAGGGTGTCTTACTAGTTTCACCTTTGATGTGAACTCTATTAAAATTCTAAACCGTTGTATTCACTGCTTCTCTCCAATACACATGAGGTAGATTTGCTTTTGATATCACACTTCTAGTTGCATCCAAAATAGTTCTATTCTTCTTTTCCACAACTCCATTCTGCTAAGGTGTCTCGGGTGCCGATAGTTGTCTTCTAATTCCATTCACTTCACAAAATGTATTGAACTCCTTAGATGTAAATTCACCTCCTTGATCTGATCTTAAACATTTGATTTTCTTACTAGTTTCATTCTCTATAAGTGCCTTGCATAATTTGAATTTCCTAAAAGATTATGATTTCTCCCTGAGAAAAGTAACCCAACACATTATATAAAAATCATCAATGATTAGCATAAAGTATTTATCTCTCTATAGACTTCTTGTTCTTTCCGAACCACATAAGTCGGTATGAATTAGATCAAGAACATCATTGGTTTTCTCAGAAATGCTCTTAAAAGTTGTTCTAATTTGCTTTCCCATTTGACATTCCTTACATAATATATTATGAGGATTTACAATCTTAGGTAAATCCCTTAATGCCTTAGATGAACTAATCTTTACATGCAATCAAAATTCACATGACAAAGTCTTTTATGCCATAACCAAATTTCATCTATATGTGCAATCAAGCATGTATTTTCATTGTTATTCAAATGAAAGATATTAGCTCTAGTCTGATTACTAGTTGCAATCTCCAAACTAGTTCTATTCATGATTTTGCATTTACCATTATTGAACTGTAGCTGAAATCCTTTTTCAACTAATTGACCAACACTCAAAAGATTATGCTTCAAACCTTAAACATAATAAACATTGTCAATATTGTGCTTACCATCAAAAGATATAGTGCCTTTTCCTCTGATCAAGCAATATTTTTCATCTCCAAATCTTACTAGACCTTCATTATATTTCTGAAAAGATAAGAATTTACTTTTATCACCAGTCATATGATGTGAACATCTAGAATCTATAATCTATTCATCCTTTTCTTCAATTTTAGCTGCCAGGTCCTGCTCTACTGGTGGAACAGTAGGTGTTGGTTGATCTTCTACTATTGCAACAAAAGCCCATCCATTATCTGTCGGTTCTTCATTAGAATCATCAGTAACTCCTTCATCAGCATAGTAACATGATTTGTCTCTATTCTCTGATATTCAGGGTTAGGCGTATATGTTCTTTTAGCTTCTTCTCTCAATCTTGCATGTCTATCAGGATATCTAGATGCCATATGGCCAACTTTATTGCAGTTTAAACATTTAAATGGTGCTTTACCTTCATACTTACTTCCAATAGGACCTTTAGGTATTTTACTTTCAAATAGTGCTTCAAGTTCTTCCAATTCTTCATTTTCCCTCATGATGTCTTCAAGTTATCTTGCATAAAGTGCCTTCCAATCAGATTTTTCATCTGATGATGAAGATGTTGTAGATGATGATGCTTTGAAGGCTAAATTTGTCTTAATTGTAGCAGTAGGACCAAATTCCTCAAGCTCAAATGCTGAAAGTTTTCCAACCAAGGTATCTCTAGATACTAATGTAGTAGGCATAGTTATCAACTCATTAATAGCAGATACTTTCATTTTGTATGTCGGTGGAAATGCTCTTAAAACTTTAGAAACAATTTCATCTTCACTTAAGGAACCTCCATAGCATTGTATTCCTAAAACAATTTCATTAACCCTTTCCATAAAAGAAAAAATTCTTTCATCTTCTTCCATTTTTAGATTTTCATACCTGACTCGGAAGCATTCCAGTTTTGCAATTTTGACAGTGGTCTCACCTTTAGTCAATGTCTCCAGTTTATCCCAAATAGCTTTAGCAGTAGATCGGTCTGATAATCCCATGATTTTCTTATCAGACAAGGCACTCAAAAGTGCTTCTCTTGCTTTGCAATCATTTTCTTTATCCTTACCCAATGTAGGTGGATTAGGTTGACCCGGTGTAGGACCAATATAGCCATTTTGTGTAACATCCCATATGTCTCTTCCAATGCAATTCAGATGTGTCTCCATTCCAATCTTCCATATACCATAGTTAATTCCACCAAGTTTTGGACTGGCCTTCCTAAAAAAGTTAGTTGCAATAGAATCTCTTTAAACTTGTGCAAAAAGAGGACTTAGCTTTGATACCAATCGTTAGGACCCGGAGGCAACTCAGAGGGGTGGGGGGTAAATCAGTTGTCTATTAATTTCAACCCAAATATAGCTTAATCAAACTTGATACGTAATACTAGTAAACCAAACTTAATGCCGGTTAACAGATTAACTATTAATATCAATACCAATGAAACAGAAAGAGAAACAACATCCACAACACATAACACAAAGATTTGTACGTGGAAACCTTGTAAGGGGAAAAACCATGGCGGGAAACCTTACCCACAATCAGATGATACTACTACAGATAGTATGTGTGTACAAATGGGGTCTACACATGCAGAAAGGCCAACTGCCTAGAGCTCACTACTCAATCACAAAATAGGAGTCACACTAACTACAATTGGATGATTAAATCCAATGATAATGTATTGCTCAAAGTAGCATCTCCAATGCTAGATTTAGTACCGGTTAAGCTATGATAATCACCTTCTCTATGGTCTTCTCATATGATCTTCAATATTCACACATACCATGTTACAATACCATAACTATACACTATTATCTTCCTTCTACCTTATTCCATCATCTCACAAATGAGATCTTACATATATACCAAAACCTAAGACCAAATATGTAGGTCGGCTAATAAAGAATATTAAAATAAAATCAATTACAACAAGTAAGTCAAGATGTGATGCATCATGTTGACTCAATGTAATTACAACAATACCAATTGATTAAATCATCTCCATAATGTGTCGTGCTGATCTGGAATGCATGTCGGTCCATAACCTAGACCAATTTGCCAATAATAGCAAATATGTCAACCCAATTAGACCAATAACCATAATACCAAAATCAAGTGTCCAAACCATGTCTTCGACATAACAAAGTGATCTCTTGATGATAACAAGTCATCCTCAGTGTCAATGAACGATATAACCTGACGGTGAACCAAATACCGGTGACTATGCATAAGTCATTGAACTTGTCGGTGAACATAACCAAAGATCTCCAGAAGGATAAGTGTTGATAAGTGTTGACACGAATGACAAAACCAATGCAACACATCCATAATACCAACAATGAGAACTATATACAATGAGTTGCATCAATCCTATTGATCTCAGAGCCTTATCTTTCTATCTGAATTGATGAGTTGGTGTTTCTCCTCTGTTGGAGTAGTCTAGTTATGAGTTTAAGGGGGAGAGATTGATGATTTTTTTATCAAAGGGGAAGAGTTTGGTTATATGTATTTGTTCTTTGGCATTTCTATCAAAGGGGGAGAGATGCACGTGAAAAACTATTTGATCTTAGGGGGGTCTATTGGAGATGTGTTTATTTCTTTGCATTGATTGTTTTTCACATTCATATGTTGTCATCAATACCAAAGGGGGAGATTGTTGGACATTGTTGATGCTAGGATATGTTGTTGTCATTGATGTCAACATATTCATTCTCTGGTAATTTCATATTGGTTTATTGGGATTATGGTTTGTGCATGGAGTAATTTTAGTATCATTATATTCTTTTGTATTGGTCTTGGTGATCCGAGAAGCTAAATTGCTAATATCATATGATCCAGTTTTGCAGTTTGTTTTTCTGATCAATGCTTTGCAGAGCTTGGTATTTCCTCTAATATATTCTGGTGTGATCAGATCTTGATCTGATATTTTGGGATATTGTTTGGGATGGTCTTGTGTATCTTCATTGCAAATTTTTTATGATTTGGTGCTCTGGAAGTTATCTTTCTTCGTGATAGTTGTTGATGTTTGGTGTTCTTGATTTTCAGATGTTGATACATGAAGATTTGATAAGTGGTGTTTTTGATAAGGGTAAAGGGGTTTTACAAGGACCCGAAACCTAAAGTTTTACAACAGTTGGCTAACAGCCAATCTGGCAAGAAACGACAGCAAAATAGGGGATCAACCCCAAACAAAAACAGAGACAAAAAACACAGACAAACAAGAAAAAGCAAAAAAGCTCTCAGTTGAGTGATAGCACTAGATCCTTGGTCTTTTGAATGGAAATCCTATTGATTTCCTCAAGTTTCTCTATGATGAATATGGAGGTACCCTTGTTGTTGCTTTTGCTCCTAGTTCTCAAACTAGGTCTAGTGGTTTTGTTGTCTCCAGCAGCCACCTCATCTCCTCCAATATCTTTCACTGGGTCACTATGGAAGGATCTGTAATCAGCAACCATCTCGTTAATCTTTTCAAGCCCCTCAATGCTATTGTTCATGGTTTCTTTACTAATGTCGACTAGATTCTTAAGATTTTTCTTAATCTCGGCCATGGATTGTTCCACCTTATCAATCCTCTGTTCATGGTTACATTTCATGACCTCAACATTCTAAGAGAGTTTTTGAGTCATGAGCATAAGTTTTTCTAGCTTGTTGGGTTCTGGGGAAGTAGTGAAAATGTCAATTATTTCCTTAACCCCCATCTTGAGGGTTTCAATTTCATACTCAATCCATTCCTAGCAGCGCTTCTAGCTTCTGGTGGCTTCCATGACAAGATTCATCAAACTACCATCTTTTCCCTGATTATCTTTTTGGACATTGATAGGGATGTCTAGTTTGATCCCTTTGTTCGTAGTCTTTGACCTGTGATCCTTTGCCAGTAGCTTTTTATTTTTGATGAGGGGTTTAGCCTTAGAGATCAGCTTGTTATTGGTTTTGTATTTACTAGCTGCCCATCTGGGGGGTTCTTGCTATCGAGCATCTTAGGAGTGACCATCTTATCCCTTTCATCCGCAAGTTCATATTCAAGGTCATCAATAGGAACCCTACTATCATCCAGGTCCTTCTCTGAGTCAAAGATGTCTTGGACATCCATCTGCATACCAATCTTGATAAGTGGGGGCACAATTTTAAGGGATTTGGCATGTTCCATGATGAGGATGATAAGTCCCTAATGAAGAACAGGGTTTCTAGGGTTTTCAAGGTGCTTTTCTAGGCTATTTTCAAGAGAGGAGGCCAGATAAAAGGGAACAGAGATAATTTTACCATGGTGGAAATGATTTAAAATAGTGAAATGGTAGGAGAAGAGGATAGCATACCTGCCATCAAGGGTGATATATCTCATTATAAACTCAGTCATATCCACCCATGGGGCCATGAGGTCTTTTCTATTGTAGCCGCCATCAGCCATCTTGGTGACTCTGGAGCACTCGTTGTCTTTGTCAAAGAAGCTCAACAAGTCCTCCTCCCCTTTTTTTTGTCTCTGTAAAACCTTCTACCACTCATACCTAGACTAGTGACCATCACCACAAGAGTTTCATTAATATGATCATTGACACCATAATCCCTAAGACTCCCTTTTTTCCATTCGTTAACAAAGGCCTTTGTAATCAGAGGAGAGGGGCCATGAAGCCTGTCTAGGAAGGGGATGAGGCCACCATCGATGACTTCCTGCTAGGCATCTTTATTCTTCTTCCACTTCTTGCAAGTAGAGGGCTCTTGTCTATTCTTATCCCCTCCCATTATGGTTTTGGATGCCAGATAATAGGAGGTCACAATCGCTAACTAGTCATAGAAAATGAGCCACGTCCAAAGGAAATCAAAAGAGTAGCAGAAAAGCCACACAATGGGATGGGAAAACCAATCACTGAGGAGGTTTCTATAATTTTGATTAGGGAAACCTAGAAAGAGCCTTTTTCACATCAACTCAGTCATGTCATGATGAGAGATCATTGATTAGCATAGTAATTGTTATGTGCCAGATCGCACAGATTTTTGGGGAAAGCATCCCTACTACTCTACTAGTTGGTTGTCACGTATCTTGTTGGCATTGCACACTCCAATGAGAATTGAAGGTGATTGAAGGTGTTTTCATTGATGGCAACTTACCAGAAACGTTGTGGATATCTTCAGGCACTTGCACTGGCACCAAGAGACTCTACATCGACAGTGACAATAATGTTTACCGGCATCTCAGCCAATAGGATTTTGATTATTGTATTTTGTATTTAATTGTAATATCTTTTGTAAGCTGACATGGCATATTGTAATAAGACTCATATATAAGTATGGGATCTTGTAGATCATTTTGATATACATGATAGAGGATGGATATGTAGAGCGAATATTAAGGCAGATTTTGTAGAAGGGTTTATGGTTATTGTATGAGCTTAAATCGGTATTGAACCTGGCATAGCAGATGTTGTTTTGTAGTAGTACATTATATTGGATTCTCATAATCCATTTTGTAAGTCAGTGAGACTTTCCTTTTGTATTTGAGCAGTGAACTCTAGGTAGTTGGCCTTCCTACAAATGGAGGCCCCTATTGTAAGTAATATCCATTCATTGGCCAGTGAGTGAATATTGTGGGTCACAAATCCCACCGAGGTTTTTCCCACACCAGGTTTCATCATTAAAAATCTTGTGTTATGGTGTGCTTTCTATGTTGTCTTTATTTTTCATATTTACTGCATTGATTCTTGTTTACCGGTACATTTTTTTGGAATGCAAAATACTTAATAAGGTCAGAAATTCTTTTAACCAGTTAGATACTGATTCACCACCACCCCTCTCAGTATCTTTGGGACTATCATCAATCCTAACATATCCCACTGCTAGATTGACTAGTACATCCACCGCCTTATTGCCTTCTTAGTATATTTATGAGATTTTGAAATCTGTTAGATCATTAATTATATTTCGACAATCCTTGATCAGGCTGGCAATCATCTAGCTAGGATCCGTGCGACAACTCAAGCAGTTGACAATGTTTAGAGAGATTTGATAAGTGGTGTTGGTGAAATTGTTACTGATGATTATAATGTGCTTGATGGTGTTTCCTAATTTTGTCCTATTTTTCTTGGTGATATGCATTGATCCTTGTACGAGTTCTTGTTGATTTTAATGAACCGGTGATGTTCTTTGTGTTATGTGGTTTTCCTGGTGGTGTAGTGTGTTGCAGTTGATCTTGGCGTGGTTACCGGTGGTGATGAGAATTTGGGAATTTCAATAAGGTCCATTTTATTTCTTGTAAATCATTATATTAGTTCGGTGGTTAATCTTTGTATCATGTGATGTAATTTTGTAATTGTGAGTTGAGGGTTTAGCCAACCTTGTTGTCAAAGTTGATGAATTGTATATAAATAGGTGATATTGTCATGTAATTTATATATCAAGGTTGTGTCTACAATATCAGAGAATGGTGTATGTGCAAATAAGAATTCATCTTTTAGTGTGGTGCATTGGGAAGAGATTGGTGTTGTAGAGTAGATAATTGTGCTTAACCGGAACTGTCATTAGGTGTTTGGAGATGTTATTGTTTTAGTTCATTCCTTCTAGATTGTAGTCCAAATCTTGTTGTAAGTCAATCAGACTTTGTTGAGGGTTGTAACCTTCAGGGTAATTATCTTTTGAGAAGTGAGCTCTAGGCAGTGTTCTGGAATGCGTGTGCATTCCCCATTTAAATATTTTCACATACTATTGTAGATTATCATTTTATTGTGGGTAGGTTCCCATCGTGGTTCTTAACTTAACCGAGTTTTCCACATCAAAATATTGGTATTGTGTGTTGTGCTTTCAATTTAATTATCTTTGTTATTGATGTAGTTTATCAGATCTATTTTTGTGGTTAAGTTTGTAGTTCTGGTGAAAACTGATTCACCCCTCCCTCTTAGTTTTCCCTCATTTTTGTTGCCAACAAGTACATCCTAGTAGATCTATCAACCTCTTAAGACACCTAGGACCACAAGTAGTACTTCTTAAGACATCATACCACCCCTTAGGACAACTTGGTACTTCTTAGGACCCCTTAAGACACCTAGGATCCCCTAGTACATCCTAAGACCTATCAAGACAAATCAATGAGCCCTTAGTACATCCTAGGCCCTTAAGGTATCCTATTAGATAAGACAGGCCCTTAGTAGGACCTATTATGACATTATAGCCCTTTGTAGGACCTGTTAAGCAATATTATGTCATTATAGGTTCGCTTAGGGGTATTATGACCTAATGGGACTTATTATCACATAAGATCACACAATAGGACCTATTATGACATAAGATAGGCCTTAAAATAATATATTATAACATAAGACCCCTTAGTACTTGACTACTATGACATAAGACCCCTTTGTTACAACCCTCCCTTATCACTTTTGGATTTAAAATACAATTCTATTATATTTTTGATAAGCTATTTGAATGATTGAATAAATGTTATAAAAAGAATGAAAAATAATAACACACACACACACACATGGAAAAGATACATTATTTTTATTTATTTATTTTCCACATCCAATTATGGAACATGTTGTAGGAAGAATAAGAAGCTTCTAGAGGATTCTGCACCATCTTGCATGTAACTCCTCCACTAAGTCTAATCAATTTGCATGAAGTCCAAAATTGAGAAAGAATCTCCTTTTTAATTAAATTTTCTAGATAGTGGAATGGAGGGATTTTTCTTATAAATTTATATGCAAGTTTCAAAGAAGGGAGTTGATTATGTTTTGAAGGAAATTTCCCAAGTTTTAGAAATAGATCTTTTTGGTAGTCTCATTTTCGTTGCAAGAATTTTAAGTTGTTGTTTGAAGGATTTCTCTCAAGTTACAAGGAAAGATAATAAGGGTAGCTAGTGGATTCAACATCAACATCGATAAACCAGGTTCTCTCCTCGTTGTTTATCTTTACATTTACTTATAAGGAATTCATATTATCAATAGTTATAGATCTTCCTTTATATAAAGAAATTCTTTTATTTGATTTTAAATCTTTTACTTCAGGATAAATAGTAATGATGATTCTTTCATATAGTGCATGTAAAATATAGTTATTTAAATTATTTTATTTCCCTCAAGAAAATATGCACATGATCTTGCTTTTGTTTTTCTTCCAAAAATTTTAGCAAAAGAAAATCATATTCCTTTATTTGTTTAAAATCTCTTTTTCTGAAATCAAAATTCTTCCTATGTGATTTAAATCTTTATTCCTCCCTCTAATTCATTTCTCTAGTCCTTCGAATGGAAATCTGAATCTCATTCTTTAATCTCTCTATGATTATTTTTAAAATCTCTCTGTGATTATTTTAAATCTCTCTGTGATTTTTAGTTAAATAAATTTCTATGTTAATATTAGTTAAATGAGTTGAATAAAAATTTCTCTGTGAATATTAGTTGAATCTCTGTGAATATCAGTCGCACAAACTCTCTCCCTATGAAATCTGAAAATAAATAATCTTCCTGTAAATAACTCTCTATCCCCCTCTCTGGACATTGGTTGAGAAATAGAATATAATCCCTCTGTGTTAGCTTGTATTTCTCAGTTTAAACACCTACCTACTTCTTGTTAATCTGTGCATCACTGGAGAAAATTACTTCTCTGGTTATTTTTATTTCTCTGTTATATTTCATCCCTGGGATTAATATGATAATCTCTCTTACATTAATATTTTCTTAAGTATACATACCTATTTATGTATTCTCCTTTTATACAATTTATTATTCTGGAATGAACTATAGAAAAAATTATACATACATCTATATATATAATGTATTAATAGTTTATGCGAAGGGTGAATTCACAAAGCTGGTTCCCACTTTTGCCAACGAAAGAATTTGGCGAAAGTGGGAATTTCGGATTTGACAATGTTCGAGCGAAACACAAATGTTCGCTCTGACTACCCCTGGGAGTCCAAGCGAACCGAACTGTTCAGTTGGGTTCGATCGAATAGTGGGCGGGTTTTGGGTTCGAGTGAACCCATTAAAATATCAATATTTAATGGGTTCGCTCGAACCCCCCCATTCACTTGAACCCTTTGCAGTTAGGGTTTTTTTTTAAATTTTATAAATATCGAAAATGACAGTTAAAAGGTCATTATTAAATTTTACTTTTTCTGTCTGGTGGGGGTTGGATTGAACCAGTCGTCAGCATCACGTCATCGAGCCTTGTCTGTAGCAGTTAGCATCTTTCCTATTTCAGTTTTCAACCTTTGTTATATCAGGTGCACAAAATAACCCTTTGTTTGGTTTAATAATGTCTTTTTTTATTAAATTTGTAAATAATTTATTTGTTAATTTAATTTTTTAATTAAATAATTATATATAGTTATTGGTTTTCAACATTTTAGAAAAATGTTTGATAATTTATTGTTTTTCATTATTTTAGAAAAATGTTTGATAATTTAATGTTTTGATTGAAATGTGTAAATTTGTTTTTAAAATTACATAATTGTATAGATGTATATTTTTTTCAACATTTTAAAAAATTGTTATGAAAAACATAGAAAACTACCCTGTAGTAAATCAGAACTTAGAAAAACATTAGCAAAAAAAGAAAAATGTTAAAAAAATTAATTTAAATAAACATTAGAAAATTTAGATACCAAATTTAAACAAATTAGACAAAATAAATTTCCTCTACAATGTGACCCATTTTCACATCCTATTACACGCACAACATGACCCCTTAAGACCACATATGACACTATACGTTCCCTTAGGAGGTCATAGAGGATCACATATAATATAATAGTGTACATGTATGACATTCCCTTTAGGATCACATCTAGTGTCCTAAGGGGTCATATGTGGTTCTAAGGGGTCACACGTGTTATAACACATGCGGGACCCCTTAGAATCGCATATGACCCCTTATAAAATTGTAGGGTGAATGACATACCCCTTAGTCCATCAAATAGTGTCTTAACACATGCGTGACCCATTAGAATCACATATGACCCTTTATAAAATCAATCCTAGTGTGAACGACATATCCCAAAACCCATCACATAGCGTCTTAAGGGGTCGTATGTGGTCCTAATGGGTCACGCATGAATTAACACGTGTGACCCCTTAGTAGGTCACATAGGACCCCTTATAACATCCTACTATACATATGACATTCCCCTTAGGATCACATAGTGTCATAAGGGGTCATATGTGGTTCTGAGGGGTCATGCATTTGTTATAACATATGCATGACCCCTTAGAACTGCATATGACCCCTTATAAAATCCTAGTGTGAACGACATACCCATTAGTCCATCACATAGTGTCTTAAGGGGTCGTATGTTGTCCTAAGGGGTCACGCATGCATTAACACATGTGTGACCCCTTAGTAGGTCACATATGACCCCTTATAACATCCTACTGTACATATGACATTCCCCTTAGGATCATATAGTGTCCTAAGGGGTCATATGTGGTTAGACCCACATATGACCCCTTATAAAATCCTAGTGTGAATGACATACCCTTTAGTTCATCACATAGCATCTTAAGGGTCGTATGTGGTCCTAGGGGCCACACATGCATTGACACATACGTGACCCCTTAGTAGGTCACATATGACCCCTAATAACATCCTACTGTACATATGACATTTCCTATGTGTCCTAATGGGTTGAATATGTGGTCCTAAGGGCTCACGCATGCATTAACACATGCGTGACCCCTTATAGAATCCTAGTGTGAACGACATACCCCTTAGTCCATCACATACTATCTTAAGGGGTCGTATGTGGTCCTAAGGGGTCAACATGCATTAACACATGCGTGACCCCTTATAACATCCTACTATACATATGACATTCCCCTTAGGATCATATAGTGTCCTAAGGGGTCATATGTGGTTAGACCCACATATGACCCCTTATAAAATCCTATAACCACATATGACCCCTTATAAAATCCTAGTGTGAACGACATACCCCTTAGTTCATCACATAGCATCTTAAGGGGTCATATGTGGTCCTAAGGGGCCACGCATGCATTGACACATACGTGAGCCCTTAGTAGGTCACATATGACCCCTAATAACATCCTACTGTACATATGAAATTTTCTATGTGTCCTAAAGGGTTGAATATGTGGTCCTAAGGGCTCACGCATGCATTAACACATGCATGACCCCTTATAGAATCCTAGTGTGAACGACATACCCCTTAGTCCATCACATACTATCTTAAGGGGTCGTATGTGGTCCTAAGGGGTCAACATGCATTAACACATGCGCGACCCCTTATAACATCCTACTGTACATATGACATTCCCCTTAGGATCATATAGTGTCCTAAGGGGTCATATGTGGTTAGACCCACATATGACCCCTTATAAAATCCTATAACCACATATGACCCCTTATAAAATCCTAGTGTGAACGACATACCCCTTAGTTCATCACATAGCGTCTTAAGGGGTCATATGTGGTCCTAAGGGGCCACGCATGCATTGACACATACGTGACCCCTTAGTAGGTCACATATGACCCCTAATAACATCCTACTGTACATATGAAATTTCCTATGTGTCCTAAGGGGTTGAATATGTGGTCCTAAGGGCTCACGCATGCATTAACACATGTGTGACCCCTTATAGAATCCTAGTGTGAACGACATACCCCTTAGTCCATCACATACTATCTTAAGGGGTCGTATGTGGTCCTAAGGGGTCAACATGCATTAACACATGCGTGACCCCTTATAACATCCTACTGTACATATGGCATTCCCCTTAGGATCATATAGTGTCCTAAGGGGTCATATGTGGTTAGACCCACATATGACCCCTTATAACATCCTACTATACATATGACATTCCCCTTAGGATCATATAGTGTCTTAAGGGGTCATATGTGGTTAGACCCACATATGACCCCTTATAACATCCTACTATACATATGACATTCCCCGTAGGATAATATAGTGTCCTAACATACATATGACGTGTTAGATCTCTCTATTCTTGAATTTTTTATGTATGTCAAAGATTTAAATATGTACATGTACATTAGATCTCTCTATCTCTCTGAAATATATGTTATCTCTAGATCTGAAATATATGTTCTCTCTCTCTCTCACTGAAATATTTGAATTTTTTACATGTATTTTTTGAAAATGAAAATGATCTCTCTCTCTCTGTCATGAAGATTTATATGTATATAATCTCTCTCTCTCTCTCTCTCATGAAAATGATATCTCTCTCTCTCTCATGAAAATGATCTCTCTCTCTCTGCTTACGTATTTATTTTAACTTTATGACATGTACCTAGATAGATGGCATCCCAGGATATACCTTCGCAGGCTCCTGATTAGGATCCACCTTTGCAGGCTCCTGATCAGGATCCACCTTCACAGGCTCCTGATCAGGATCCACCTGTGCAGGCCCCACATCAGGAGCCACCACAGCAGGATCCCCCCTTGCCCGACATTGCTACTATTTTTCATTACAGTGATCGAGAGTTGCATAGGTTGAGGGCCATACTAGATGACCCTCGTACTGATGGCGTGTACAAGAGTACGTGCACGTCCATTTTTGACAGTTTGCAGACATTGAGGGACCACTTAGTATCTCATACCTCATTCTCACCTGAGGTTATAGAGGATATATATAGACAGTTGAGGAGTGAGGTGAGGGGTCCTCATTCTTTTGCTGATGTGGTGGGGGTGGTCTCGAAGGAGACCATCAAGGAGAGATGCTTCCCACAATATCAGGAGAAGAGTAAGGTGAGGGGATATCAGGTTACCAGATGTATCGACCCACAGGTTGCATCACTGATTTACCCACGATTCTTAGCAGCCCATGGTCATTATCTTAATAATGACCAGATTCCATTATACTTTGCACAATAGGTATTTGTTGAGGTTCATTGTCAGATGAAACCAAACTAACTTGATATTCTGAGATATTATGGATAGGGGAGGGGCAAGATTGCTGATAGAGATGCATATCGTAGGCGTGATAGAGCTCCGCCTAGACACAGGGACCTTGTTGGCCAGAGATTTCCTGCAGTAGTCCCAGCCATGGCACCCATAGCAGATCACGTTGTGATTGCTTCTCAGAGAGAAGCAATTGATAGGATTGGACATATTGCATCAGCAGCAGCCACCATATCTTCTGACAGGGTGGGCAGATATATGATGAGTTGACCACGTTCGCGATCATCCATAGATCATGCATCTTCTAGTCATGGGGGGGCTTCAGATTCAGATGATCGGTATATTTCTACTAGCATCCCCTCCCCAGATGAGGTAGCAGCTATAGTCGGAGGTAGTAGACATGTACAAATGTCACAGTATTTAGTCGAGGACCTACTACATGCTTATAGTTTTATTTCATCTCGACTTGGGATACCATTGGGTGATGTTAGAGAGGAGATTCTCAGAGATGTTCAGGCTACAGCGGCATCGACGCATACCCCGAGGCAGTCACAGCATTCTCATCACTCTACGCATGCTCCAGGCACTGACCCACCTATAGATCACTCTGTTGCTGCAGAGGAGGAGCTACGAGCTGATGAGCTCCATATCACAGATGAGGGCCGGTTGGATTCATGTGAGGAGATACGAGTTGATCAGGTACATATCACAGATGAGGGTTTGGACTCATTTGAGGATCAACTGAGAGATTTGAGCCATACTGGATTTATGGACATGCTACTACAGTCAGACACTTCATCCACGATGCCCACTCATCTAGTTAGCCCCTTGCACTCCTCAGTGATACGTATAGCTAGAGAGAGATATGCTGGCATGAGTGATGTTGTTGATATGATCACGGGACAGGATCAGACTATACAGCCTACTCCAGGTGATACACAGGTATGTACATGTACATGTGCGTTTAAAATTTTAGAAGATATGTATACATACATTGCAAATTTGTACCTGATAAATCTATATATATAGATCTCATGTTTAATAAATAATCTAGAGTTCTAAGTTTTAATTTGTAGATCATTTAAATTGATTGTGGACTAATCCTTAAATTGACAGTTAGCTCATGTCACTCCTTCCTTGAGCTCTGAGCATGTGCGTAGGAGAGATTCTTTAGATGCTGTTAGTGTACAGGTTAGTTATGGTTTTTGGTATATATATATTTGATGTACATGCACGTCTAGAGAGATATATATATTATATTTAATAGTTAAATAAATTCTACTTTTGCAGGACTCCCCCTCAGATGGTCGCTCAGTTCGTAGCCGACATGATGATCCCTGTTGATTTGCTCCAGACTTTATAGCTCATTTACATTTATCTTTTCATATAATTTCATATTATATATATTCATGCACGTACATGGATTTTAGACTCTAGATTATACTTTATACCTGGTTTATGTTTGACTCTGGATTATACTTTATACTTTATACATGGAGTTTAGACTCTAGATTATACTTTATACCTGGTTTGTGTTTGACTCTAGATTATACTTTATACATGGAGTTTAGACTATAGATTATACATGTTATAAGTTTTATACATGTTTGATTATATTATATTTATACATGTTTGATTATATTCTAGATTTATGTACATGATGTTTGATTAAATTAGATTTAAATACATGATTGATTAGATTGTATATTTCATGCATGTACAACGACTTGTTTAGACTCTAGATTATACTTTATACCTGGTTTGTGTTTGATCATCTATTATACATGTTTGATTATATTAGATTTATACATGTTTGATTAGATTAGATTTAAATACATGTTTGATTAGATTGTATATTTCATGCATGTACAATGACTTGTTTAGACTCTAGATTATTCTGTATACCTGGTTTGTGTTTGATCATCTATTATACATGTTTGATTATATTAGATTTATACATGTTTGATTAGATTAGATTTAAATACATGTTTGATTTTCAAACAAAAGATTATGTATTCAATTATACATGTTTGATTTTCAAACAAAAGAGTATGTATGAAATGAACAAACTAAACTTAATAGGTCATGTATTGAATAGTTCACATCCAGTACATGTATATTACATAGGTATGTATATTTGTAGGTATGTGAGCTTCTAGGTATGTATATTGTAGTTAAATAGTTCACAACATGTACATGTCCTAATTCCATATTAAATATATCAATTTTACAAATGTACATATTACATTCTAATTTAAATATGCATTTTTTAATTAAATACAAATACAATTACATACAATTAAACGTGCACATTTAAATATATCCTAATTTGATATAATGTATAAATAAACTTAAAAAATATTTATCCTAAATAGTTTCAAAACAAGTTACTTGAGATCTAGAATTTATCTTGAACTTGTACATTAAAATTCAATTCATGTGGATTACTAAATGTATATATAGTTCATACCACATCAAGTGGTTCACAACGCTCTTCAATAACACTTAATATTTTGTCATGATCTTCACTATCTAGTCTCCACTTTTGAGACCGCCCTCGACGTGGAACTGTTTGAAGAATTAGGCCAACAGCAATGACCAAGTGACTATACTGATATACCTTGTTATCAATTTGGTATTCAATGAAATGAATCCCATGTTGAACAATTTTAACTTGTTTGAAATATGTCCCTTGCACTACAACTGATCCTGCATGTACATGTATATAAGAAACGTGAGAAATTAAAAAATTTCACACAAGCAATTTGTATGTATGTACATATTCAAATCAGAACTCAAACCTGTGGGAAATGACATTCCATCACTCATCTCAGATTTTGATAACTTCTTTCTCTCTTCTGTGCAACGCAATAAATAATAACTAACACCTTCTATATTTCCATCTTCTGCTATGACTGCAAAAATATCTCCTGCAATTTGACACAAGTTAAATAAATTCTAAGTTATATGTCATTTTAAAGGAAATGTTTACATGTGTATGTCATGTACATACATACCTTTTTTAATCAATCCTGAAATATGATCATAATCACCAAAAATCAAAGGAATGTCTTCAAATTTTTCATCCTCATTTGAATCCTCGTATGTGTCAGAAACATCTAGTGGCACCATTTTCCATTCACTAACATATCCAAGCTCTTGGTTCTTGCAATCAACATAGTTTTCGAAAATGCATTCAGAACAAAAACATGAATAATCTCTAGTATATAATGTCCATGGGCGATTATCTGTACTCATGACACAATGTAAAGATCTTGTCCTCTCCACACTCTTGCATCCATGCATTGATTTTCTATCCACATCTGTAAAATGTACATGTGTACAAGAATGTACATGTAGATCAAGTTGTTAAATTAAAAAAAATTAAATAAAATACTAGAAGAGAACACGTACCGGTTATCTCCCAAAACACTCTATATGGAATGGGCTTATATGTTCTTGATGATGATTCCCTGGGATAATTAGGTTGCTCAAAGTGTTTCTTACACCATTCAACAACATCATGTGCATTTTCTATACATTCTCCTGTGTACTTTATTTGATGCTTTCTTAGAGCACGTTTGATACAAGCTCCTGCACCATCATGTTCACCCTTTCCATGACCACTCTCAAAAAAACTCCAAACATGTGGTATTTTGTCATTTCGATGATATATACATAGTGCATAAAATGGCCTCGAAGATTTGAATTGTGCCGCACATCCATCAGACCAAACAAAATGTTTAACTATTGTTATGCCTCTATCTTTCAAATATTCAAAAAACTTCTTAAAGCAATGTTGTACAAAAAGTGTGTCATGCTCCTTATCATCACTGATATAGAAGTGGTACTCTTTCTTAATGACACGATTTTCAAATGTACTATCAACACCATCTAAATTCATTTGTGCATGTTGATAACACACATGCACGAAAATAGTGATTTGCTTTGAAAAATAATACTCTGATTGAATCTCTTTTTGATGCACAAAAGAGTAATTCTCTGCGAAGTCAACTACAGATAAAATAGTTCCAAGTGGGAAAGTGTCTCTTAATCTTTTAAATTGTTCTGCTTGCCACTTGGCAAAAAAACCATGGCATATGTATGGTTTTATCAACTTACAAAAATTTTCCATAAATGTTCCAATAGGTATTTCCTCTTCTACATAATCTAGTCTTGTAGATTCCTTTCCAAATTTTGTTTCAATTTTTTTGTACTTATAACTCTTGCAATTTACCATCTTCCTCATGTCAGTATCTTCATCTCTCAAAGGCAATTTAGCCAAGTCCCCGCATGTTCCACAAATTCCTCTTATGCAATTTATTTGACCGGTTGCATTATCATCTGATTTATCACATAAGATGGATGCTATGAATTGACTTGTTCGTTTAGGAGGAGCATTTTCATAACCATCATTATCTTCTCTAATCTTTCGAAACACCTGATAGTACAAGTCAAATTTGATGTGATAACGACAATAACAAGTTTCAAAAACTTTGTTTAACTTCACATAATATGGCCTTAACCGTTCAAACATGGTTTGTCCAATCTTTATATGAGGGTTTGTTTTAGTAAACAATACATACAATTCATGTTTTGTTGTGTCTATCCAATGTTTTACATGGAGATCATAACGATCAGGACCAATCCTTTGCTTGATAACATCTCTACTATTTGATGAAGGGCGAGTATTATCATTCCAAAAACTTGTCACAAAGTTCCTAACAACATCTTCAATTCTATCAGAACAAGGAGCTCTACACATAATTGCCCAATTCCCTTCTGAGGTAGTATCATCCAAAATCTTTCTCCTTTTAACATATTTAGATATTGTCCTTCTACTAAAACCAAACTCAGATGACAATGAAGAGATTTGTCTTTTTTGAGGCAATCTTTCATTTACTAAAGATGTCAACATCACTCTTCTTGAAATGGTCTTATCTAGTTTTTGAGATTTTTTACCAATGTTCACCAAACCTTTCTTAACATTATCAACAATAGATTTTTGTAGCTGAGAAGATTTCCTCTTTTGATTTGTTGTATCTATACCCAACAATTTCATTGGATCTATTAAGTCTTTATGAGTAAGTACAATTGATAACAATTGAGCTTTTTCTAGTGTAGTATCAAGATTGTTGAAATGCGACATTATTTCTTTTGCACTTTTATTCATTGACCTCCTTTTAGTATGTCTAGGTTCTTCACTGAGACGTTTCAACTCATCCACATCCATTTCAAGTAAATGATCTAAATTTTTATAAGAAATATTTATCTTCACCTGTTTAGCTAGATCCACAATATGCTCATCCATATCAGTGGTAGGAGGTAAGGAGCCTGACCCCTCTCCTTCAAAGGTCTCCATTGGTTCAACTTGGACAATCTCCTCCCTATGTTCATCAACTATATTGTGTTCTTCAACAGGTTCATTTGCCCGTTCTGCACATAATTTAAGAGTTTGTGTAAGGTTCTTGAATTAATCAGAGATTATTCAATTAGGATTAAGAATAGGGGTGAATTTGGCTTAAAGCTTTACATGTTAAAATTAGCCCATTCAATTTGGTTTATTAAATTTAAATACTTTTAGGACCTTATTGTTATAACTCTAATTAAATTACTTGTTTAGGTTTAAAGTTCAATTTGTTCTCAGGTTAGGATTAAAGTTCAATCTCTAATTTTGAGCACTAATTTAACACATAAAATAAAATTTTGATAAATTAGAAATTCCAATTTTGAAAATTAAAAGTACAAATATTTTGATGCATGCATACGATAACTTAGGTGACCTCATATTAATTTGTTATGGACCATAATGTAAGTGGACTATAATTTGTCACATGTGTGTATATTTAAGACCTATTATTGCATAATAGACCTCCTAATCTGAAATGTTTTTGCATGTACGTGAAGTTGAATATAAATAGTTCACCTAAATTATTCAACATGTTTAATAGGTTATAAATTTATGTCACATTTAAGAACTATAATCAATGTAATAGTCCTAATAGGCCTTATTATTAAAATCAATATGACCACATTTGAAAAAACATTTCACAAAATTAATATACTTAACTACCCTTAAGACAAATATATTATGTGATATTAAAGGACCTATCACATGAAATTGCTTGTACATGTAGATTAAATATTCAATATATATAATTTAGAACCTAAAAATTATGACATAATAGGTCTTATTAATTTTATGACTTAATAGGTCTTATCTATTATAAATGAACTTAATTATATAGGAGAAAAATGCAATTACACAACAAGCAAGTTGATGGAATTTGAAATTTGCAAATACACATGTATTATCTCAAATTAATTATGTTTCCCAATTAAAACAAAATTATTTTTAATCCTATTAAAAATATTAGATAAAAAATATTGAATTCTAATTAATTGATACGTAATACATATTAAATTAAATAGAAATAAAATTAAAAATACATACTTGCATCATGATATCTTTGTCTTCTTTGTTCTCGATATCTTTCTTCCGTTTCGGGAGAATAATTCCTTGAAGTCTTATTTTGCCTTCTCTTCTTGTTCCCCATGCTTTTACAAAAAACCTTCAAATTATTTGCCTTCAAAATAATTTTCAAATATCTTCTCTCATCCAAAAATGTGAATTATTTTAATCATTTGAGTGATAAAAAGCGAAAAAAAATTATGGACATTTATACGATTCCACAAATGAAAAAAAAAACAAAAAATGCGTTGGCCCGAGTTCGAATGAAAGCCGATAGTTAAAAATTGTTGGGTTCGCTCAAACATGGCAGTTACAAAAATGTGCGTGCCAAAATCTAGCTCACCGCTTCAAGCGAATGGGGGTTCGCTCAAACCCTTTTTGGTTCGAGCGAACCCAATCCGATCGAACACGTGTTCGATTGAAACCCCAAAAT
The DNA here is from genome assembly GCF_030272615.1 of Cryptomeria japonica. NCBI lineage: Eukaryota > Viridiplantae > Streptophyta > Pinopsida > Cupressales > Cupressaceae > Cryptomeria > Cryptomeria japonica. Next base: position 254,950,859 of record NC_081406.1, read on the forward strand.
TAGAAGTTTCTCCCAAAAAAATTCAGAGTTCTGAAGAATTAATGACTTCGGAGCTCTGGTTCAATACACGAATGAAATAATCTTGATAACCCAAAATATTAGATGGTAGTACTCGAAGCAATCTTTCCAACGAATATAATTTTGTTATATTTTGAATTTATTATGTTCTTGATTTTTTAATTTTATTAAAAATTGGTTTTTCACCGAACATGAACTTCTCTGTTCAACGCATTGGGAAAAATAAGAAACTAATTCAAAAAAATTCTGAAAAATATCTATGCCCTTGGTATTGATGTCTTCTTTCTAACAAAAATAAATAAATTGAATTTTGATTTATATAGAACAAGTTATGTGTTCAAACGTAAACCTATGTTTGAATTATGAGTGGTCGGACTTCAAAACTTTATAAAATGAAAAATATTGAACATATCACTATAAAACCAAATGCAAGCCCTGGATATTGATGTTACAAACCAAAATTCGAAAGAATTGAGTTTTTATCATTTATAGAAAAAAAGTTATGCGTTTCGGGAGGCACATCACTCTTAAAAAATGTAGTTTGTTGTAAAAAACTACTTTTCGAGGGAGATGGAAAAAATTTTAAAAGTTCTTTCAAAAAAAATTGAAAAAAATGTATATAGAATCTACAAACAAAATGCTAGAAATCACTAATTTACATCATCTTCAAATTTTTAATAGTTTAAAAGTTATAGTTCTCGGAAGTTGAAGATTATTTTAAAAATGTACATCTCAGTGTCAAAAGTGGCAAAAAAGTGGGAACCATTATTGTGAGTTCACCCCGAAGTAATTAATAATTATATTGTATGATATAATGCCTTTGCATACTGGCTCGTAGGTGAAGGACGGAGTTAATACTCCGTAGGGAGTGGTACCGTAATGGTACACCCCACTAGCATGTGGTCATTGCTACGGCAATGGCCGCAGGGTAGTGGAGGGGACCCATGGGGTCCCACTCCCATCAACACTTATTAATGCCGATCAAACATAATTTTAAGGGCGATGTTAAATTTTTAAAAAAAAGAAATTCTTTTTTTCATATATGTTTAAAATTTTAGTTTATTTAAATTCCTTCTTTTATGTATATATATAAATTTTAGTTAATAAATTTTTTAACCTGGGTAATTATTAGATTTATAACTAAGTTTTAACAAATTTATATTAAATCATACTTAGATCCCCTTAAGATCAACTTAACAATTAATCCATATTAAAAGACTTGAAGCTAAATTCTATGTTGGGATTAGTGATTTTATAAGCGATATTCTCGCATGTAACTTACCCTACATTCGCTTCATGCAAATGTCTTTACATTGATTTCAATTATTGGTGTTCCCATCTTCATGCAAATTATACATTTAATTGTTAGCATACAAGTTACCTAGTTGTCATTATTATGCAAGTTATATTCAAGTTTTGAATGATAAATAATTCTAGTTATGGTTTTTATCCCATGTCATTCATCAGGTAGTTATTTTGTTAAATTGAACTTTGCAATGTCTAAATATATGCGTTCAATTCATAATTATTTTCCAAACATGATGTTTATCATAAGTTAGAAAAATTTAAATAAAGAAAGTTGGAAAACCAAAACCAAGTAGCATTCGGTATATATAGTGCCTCTGGGTCATGCTTACGGGTAATGCTGTCGTGTTGAACTACTACACTTAACACCTAATAAAGCTACATCAACGACATCTGTGGCATCGTCCCTATAAATCATCGGGGAATAATAAGGGACACTTGGAAGTTAAAATCCAAGGGGCGGGTAATCCCCCTTGGATCGATAATTAATAAGATAACTCTAAAATGATCTTTCATCCGCTGAGTTAAACAATAGTAAATCCCTATAGGGATGGTGAGTGAAATGCTTTTATGAAATTGATTTAATCTTGAAAATTATTGTCAATTGACAATTGGTCATGGGTGACGCTTATGATAAGAATTTAGGATCTAGTGTTTTAGGCCACAAGCAATAGGCCATCTTGAGCCTTTGCCTAAGCGCTACCACCATGGGTAGCAACCATAGAGAAACTGTCTGGGATATTGACCCTAGAAAGGTTGCGTACCCACTAATCAGTTTACATCAAACCATAGAGTAGAAAATAGAACTACATACTTTACGCCTTGACCCTGTGCTGAAGCGGGTATGTAGGCAGTCTTGGGATGGAGTTGTCCCTCATACTCAAGTATTCGTGGGTGGGGTCTAGGCTTGGTAAAAGAAAGATTGAGTAAGAATCCTAATTTGAAAGATAAGATAATTAAATTTGAAAAAGTAATTCAATGCATACTCGGAAGGAATCCCGTATGGATTCACTTGACTTCCCGAGGCTTTAAGCCAAATTTCAAGGCGGAATTCAAGCTTGTATTATGTTATTTAATTACTCCTAAGGATGGCGACCTCGGTGCACTTCTGTTAGAAGAGTGTAGTACTTAGTGAGTGGCTCAGGACCTAAATGGTCCCGATGAGTCTAAGTCTCTGGCCAGAGCACCTCCTATTTGATTGGATAGATGCCTACCACATATGGGTAGATGCGTATCCCATATTGGATAGATGAAATCTTATGTCCTATATGGACAAATGCCTAACCCATATGGTTAGATGCTCATCCCGGATGGATGAATGCCTAATCCAAATGGATGGATGCCTAGAGTATGCGATTGAATCAAACACAATGAATAAATTAAACAAAAAAAAAAATGGTTAATTTTGTTGAGTTAATTATGGTGGGTTATTACATGTGGTATCAGAGCAAAGGTTAAAATCTAGGCCTTGTGCTCACTTGAATTTATACAACTAAGGGAATGTTTTGCAATGGTAGAAATTAAATTTTAAAATCCTAAATCAAGAACTAACTACATAAATTAACTTTCAGGTAAAAAACCTAGAATGGCTAGAGGAAGAGGAAGAGGAAGAGGAAGGGGTAATGGAATATGTACTAGGAGTCAAAGGGAAGAAAACCATGAGGAGAACCATGAAGAAAACCATGAGGGAAACCATTAAAAAAACCATGAGGAAAACCTTGAAGAAAACCATGAGGAAAACCATGAAGAAAACCATGAGGAAGACCATGAAGAGGATCGACACAACCCAAGAAATAACGAAGATGGGGTCAAAGCTATAATCGACCCTCTAACCGATCAAAGAGATAAAATCAACTTCTTGGAACAAATAATGTAGGACCTTAGGGAAAGGCAGAATGACTTTGAAAATAGCAGTGGTACCAAAAATGGAAACCCTGGTAGCAAGCAAGGGAATATGATGGGTAATAGAAAAGAAAAAAACATATTGGAACTCTCCAAGGACTTAAAGAAAATCACCCCTCCTAAGTTTGATGGGAGGCAAATTGGTGAAGGAGCTGAGAATTGGTTAAATGAAATGGAAAAGTATTTTGAACTAAGAGATTTTAGTGAAACAACCAAAGCTTTATGGGGTTCCTATCAACTCACAGGGGACGCAGCTAGTTGGTGGACCAACACTAAGGAGCAAAATAGGTATAGCAGGGATACGGTCACATGGGCTCAATTTATTCACCACTTCTAAGAGAGGTGGCTCCCTCAATTGTTCTTTGATGATAAGGTGATAGAATTCCATAATCTACGTCAAGGGCCCCTATCCGTTCAACAATATTGGGATAAGTTCTCCAAGTTGCTTAAATAAGTACCTATGTACCAGAAAGATGAAGAAGGCCAAGCAAGGAAGCTCATTTTGGGGCTAAATACCAACATAGGGGCAGAGGTTGACATGCATGGACCCAAAAACATGAACGAAGTACTTGAAAAGTCCCTAAGGCAAGAGAGGATTATTCAAACACTAGCAGGGCGGAACTATAATGGGAACCACTCATTTAAAAGGAAGCAAGAATTCAATGGGAACACTAATTTCAACAAAGGTTAAAGGAATAATTCTTCTGAAAGAAGACCACCTCCTAATCAATATCAAAGGAATGGAAATAATAATAATAGCAGGGGCAATAATAACAGAGGCAACTATAATGGGAATGACCAGCAAAACAGGATAACTTATCCACCCAGGGCCAATGAAACAGGGAATGAACCCCCTAGGAATCAAGGTAGGAGGGGTCCTCCAGGTGGATGCTTCATGTGTGGGGGAAACTATTTTTCTATAGAGTGTCCTAGGATGCAAGGATAGATTAGGGCCAATCAACCCCAACAAAGGCCCCAGCAAAGGATTCATGTAGTAGTTAGGAACTAAAGAGGAAGATACCAGAATATTCCCATGGAAACTACAGGTACACTATTTGAACAACCAATTTCAATTCTAATTGACACTGGATCATCTAAATGTTTCATCTCACTTGAATTAGCAATAAAATATGCATTAAAAGTTAATTAAATGGAGTCATCATGGATAGTTCAATATGGGGATAAGGCAACTAGGGAAGTGACTAAGTGTTTGTTGAGGGCAAGGGTACAATTTCTTGAGTTTGAGACAAGGGTAGATCTCTATGTGGCACCCCTAGGATTATATGATGTAATTATTGGAATGAGTTGGTTAACAGACCATCAAGCTAATGTAGATTGCTATAGCAAAGTTGTTGAATGTTTGGATGATGGAGGAAAAAGGGTAAAAATCCAAGGAAAGTTTAAACCCATTAATATAGAAACCATATGAGCCATGCAATTAAAGAAGGAAAGAAGAAGAGGAGGCCAAATCTATATGGTTGAAATTGATGAAGGAAAAGAGGGAAATACACCAACCTTTGAAAATACCCCTTTCTTAAAAGAATTCAAGGATGTTTTTCCAGAAGAATTACCCAGCTTACCCCCTAAAAGGAAGTTTGACTTTTCTATTGAAGTACTACCAGGAGCTGAACCAGTATCAAGGGCACCTTATTGAATGAACACAACTGAATTACAAGAGCTCAAAATGCAATTAGAGGAACTCTTAGCTAAGGGATTAATAAGGCCAAGTGTATCACCATGGGGAGTGCCAGTTTTGTTTGTTAAAAAGAAGGATGGAACCTTAAGAATATGCATCAGCTATAGGATGTTGAACAAGGTCACCATAAATAATAGGTACCCCTTACCTCGCATAGAGGATCTTTTTGACCAAATGAAAGGAGCAGCAGTTTTCTCAAAGATAAGCCTCCGGTCAGGGTACCATCAACTCAGAATTAAGGAGGAAGACATTCCGAAAATAGCTTTCAGGACTAGATATGGGCATTATGAATTCATAGTAGTTCCTTTTGGTGTAACCAACGCCCCAGCTGCATTTATGAACCTAATCAATAGTGTACTCCATGACTACATGGATAAATTTGTTTTGGTATTTTCGGATGACATATTGATTTACTCTAGGAATGAGGAGGAACATTTAGTACACCTACAAATTGTTTTGTAAAAGTTGAGAGAACATAAGTTATATGGGAAATTATCAAAATGTACCTTCTTTAAGGGAAAGATTCACTACCTGGGGCATATAATATATGAGGAAATAGCAGTTGATCCAGATAAAATAAAGGCAATAGTAGAATGGTCGATCCCTGAGAATGTTTCAGAGGTAAGAAGCTTTATGGGGTTAGCAGGTTACTATAGGAGGTTTGTGGAAGGATTCTGTAAGATAGCAAACCCCATCACCTCATTACAAAGGAAGGGTAAAAGGTTTGTGTGGAAAGAACAAAGTGATAAGGCATTCCAAATCTTGAGGGGAAAATTAACCTCAACACCCATTCTAAAAGTACCAGATCCGAATGGACACTTCATAGTTGTAACTGATGCTTCTATTGAAGGTTTAGGAGTAGTACTTGTCCAAGATGAAGGGGTAGTAGCTTACGAATCCAGAAAGCTAAAGACTCGCGAAGTTAATTATGCACCCCATGACTTAGAGTTAGTAGTGATTGTGCATGCCCTATAGAAATGGAGACACTTCTTGCTAGGGAAGCCCTTTGAGTTAAAGTCAGATAACCAAGGACTAAAGTACATCTTTACCCAACCCAACTTAAATGGCAGACAAAGAAGGTGGTTAGAGTTTCTAAGTGAATATGATTTTGAAATTGAATATATTAAGGGGAAGGAAAATAGGGTGATAGATGCTTTGAGTAGGAGGAGACACTTGATGACTATAGCAACTTTCAAAACTTCTTTCAAAAGGAAAGTGATGGATGAGCAGGAACATGACCCCTGGTATGAGCAAGTCAAATTGACATTAGAACACGATCCAACCGATCTTAAGATTGAAGGGTATATGCCAGATGAATATGGATTGCTCAGATTCAATAATAGAATCTATATTCCTAATTCAGTAGACTTAAGGGAAGTAGTCTTGTCGGAGGCTCACAATGCCCCTTATTCAGGGCACCCATGAGTTAAAAAACTTTATGTAGATCTAAAGAAGTTATACTTTTGGCAAGGGATGAAGAATGACATTGTCAAGTATGTGGCTAAATGTTTGGAGTGTCAAAGAGTAAAGGCAGAACATAGACATCTAGTTGGATTGTTACAATTGCATGATGTACCTCAACACAAGTGGCAAGTCATTAGCATGGATTTTGTGCAAGGGTTACCCATGTCACCTTCTAGGCATGATGTAATAATGGTGGTAATTGACAAACTCACTAAGGTGGCACACTTTATACCAGGGAATCTGACGGATGATGCACCTACCTTGTCTAGGTGCTTTGTTAAGGAAATATTTAGGTTGCATGGAATACTAGAGAAAATCATATCAGATAGAGATACTAGATTCACTTCAAGGTTTTGGATCACTCTTCAATCATCTCTAGGAACTCAACTAAATTTTAGCACTGCATACCATCCTAAAACCGACGGTCAGACAGAAAGGACAAATTAGATTATGGAAGACCTACTTCACATTTATTGCATGGGCCAACAGAAGAAATGGGAAGAATACCTGCCTCTGGTAGAGTTTTCTTACAATAATACATATCAAACATCTTTGGGAATGGCACCTTTCAAAGCATTGTATGGTAGACCATGTCAAACACATTTGAGTTGGGATATTCTTGAAGATAGAGTAATTATTGGACCAGATATGTTGAAAGAGATGGAGAGGAAAACTAAGGAAATTAGGCAAACATTGAAGGAAGCCTCAGATAGGCAAAAAAGTTATGTGGACAAAAACAGGACACCAAGGGAGTTTGAGGTGGGAGAGAAAGTCTTCCTAAGGGTTAGGCCACACAAGAGTTCCATAAGATTTGGGAAAAAGACTAATCTTGCACCTCGTTATGTTGGACCCTTTGAAATATAGGGAAGGATTAATCCAGTTGCATACCGGTTGGCCTTACCTCCCCAGTTAAGTCGAATCCATGATGTCTTCCATGTATCTCTTCTTAAAAAGTATGTACCTGATGAGAAACACATTTTGAATTGGGATGCTTTGTAGGTCCAAGAAATGGGAGGAATAACGATAGAGCCATTCAAAATCTTGGAGAGGCACCAGTGCCAGTTGTGCAACAGAGATGTTAATTAGTGCAAAGTACAATGGGACCAGTATGATGAAAAGAATGCCATGTGGGAAGATACTAAGGAAATGCAGCAGTTGTTTCCTTTTTTGTTTTAATCATGAACTATAGACTCTTTTGGATGAGTTCAATAAGTGCCTCGGGACGATGCACAAATTAAGGAGGGGAGGATGTCACAACCCTCCCTTATCACTTTTGGATTTAAAATACAATTCTATTATATTTTTTATAACCTATTTGAATGATTGAATAAATGTTATAAAAAGAATGAAAAATAATAACACACACACACACACATGGAAAAGATACATTATTTTTATTTATTTATTTTCCACATCCAATTATGGCACATGTTGTAGGAAGAATAAGAAGCTTCTAGAGGATTCTCCACCATCTTGCATGTAACTCCTCCACTAAGTCTAATCAATTTTGAAGTCCATAATGGGGAAAGAATCTCCTTTTTAATTAAATTTTCTAGATAGTGGAATGGAGGGAATTTTCTTATAAAATTATATGCAAGTTTCAAAGATGGGAGTTGATTATGTTTTGAAGGAAATTTCCCAAGTTTTAGAAATAGATCTTTTTGGTAGTCTCATTTTCGTTGTAGGAATTTTAAGTTGTTGTTTGAAGGATTTCTCTCAAGTTGCAAGGAAATATCATAAGGGTAGCTAGTGGATTCAACATCAAGCTTGATAAACCAAGTTCTCTACTCATTGTTTATCTTTACATTTACTTATGAGGAATTCATATTATCAATAGTTATAGATCTTCCTTTATATAAAGAAATTCTTTTATTTGATTTTAAATCTTTTATTTGAGGATAAATAGTAATGATGATGCTTTCATATAGTGCATGTAAAATATAGTTATTTAAATTATTTTATTTCCCTCAAGAAAATATGCACATGATCTTGCTTTTGTTTTTCTTCCAAAAATTTTAGCGAAAGAAAATCATATTCCTTTATTTGTTTAAAATCTCTTTTTCTAAAATCAAAATTCTTCCTATGTGATTTGAATCTTTATTCCTCCCTCTAATTCATTTCTCTGGTCCTTCGAATGGAAATCTGAATCTCATTCTTTAATCTCTCTATGATTATTTTTAAAATCTCTCTATGATTATTTAAAATCTCTTTGTGATTTTTAGTTAAATAAATTTCTCTGTGAATATTAGTTAAATGAGTTGAATAAAATTTCTATGTGAATATTAGTTAAATGATTTGACTAAAAATTTCTTTGTGAATATTAGCTGAATCTCTGCGAATATCAGTCACACAAACTCTCTCCCTGTGAAATCTGAAAATAAATAATCTTCCTGTAAATAACTCTCTATCCCCCTCTCTGGACATTGGTTGAGAAATAGAATATAATCCCTCTGTGTTAGCTTGTATTTCTTAGTTTAAACACCTACCTACTTCTTGATAATCTATGCATCACTGGAGCAAATTACTTCTCTGGTTATTTTTATTTCTCTATGATATTTCGTCCATGGGATTAATATGATATTGTCTCTTACATTAATATTTTCTTAAGTATACATACATGTTTATGTATTCTCCTTTTATACAATTTATTATTCTGGAATGAACTATAGAAATAAATAAAAATAAATATATATATATATATATATAAGGTATTAATATTTTATGCGAAGTAATTAATAATTATATTGCATGATATAATGTCTATGCGTATCGGCTCGCAGGTGAAGGATGGAGTTAATACTCCGCAAGGAGTGGTACCGTAACGGTACCCCCCACTAGCCTGCGGTCACTGCTGCGGTAGTGGCCGCAGGGTAGTGGAGGGGACCCGTGGGGTCCCACTCCCATCAACCCTTATTAATGCCGATCAAACATAATTCGAAGGGCAATGTTAATTGTTTTTAAAAAAAGAAATTCTTTTTCTTCATATATGTTTAAAATTTTTGTTTATTTAAATTCCTTCTTTTATGTATATATATTAATTTTAGTTAATAAATTTTTTAACTTAGGTAATTATTAGTTTTATAACTAAGTTTTAACAAATTTATTTTAAATGATACTTAGATCCCCTTAAGATCCACTTAACAATTAATCCATATTAAATGACTTGAAGCTAAATTCTATGTTGGGATTAGTGATTTAATAAGCGATATTCTCGCATGTAACTTACCCTACCTTCGCTTCATGCAAATGTCTTTACATTGATTTCAATTATTGGTGTTCCCATCTTCATGCAAATTATACATTTAATTGTTAGTATACAAGTTACCTAGCTGTCATTATTATGCAAGTTATATTCAAGTTTTGAATGATAAATAATTCTAGTCATGGTTTTTATCCCATGTCATTCATCAAGTAGTTATTTTGATTAATTGAGCTTTGCAATGTCTAAATATACGCGTTCAATTCATAATTATTTTCCAAACATGATGTTTATCATAAGTTAGAAAAATTTAAATGAGGGAAATTTGAAAACCAAAACCAAGTAGTGTTCGTATATATAATGCCTTTGGGTCACGCTTATGGGTAATGCCGTCATGTTGAACTATTGTACTTAACGCCTAATAAAGTTACATCAATGACGTCTGTGGCATTGTCCCTATAAATTGTCGAGGAGTAATAAGGGATACTTGGAAGTTAAAATCCAAGGGGCGGGTAATCCCCCTTGGATCGATAATTAATAAGATAACTCTAAAATGATCTTTCATCTACTAAGTTAAACTATAGTAAACACCTATAGGGATGGTGAGTGAAATGCTTTTATGAAATTGATTTAATCTCAAAAATTATTGTCAATTTACAATTGGTCATGGGTGACGCTTATGATAAGAATTTAGGATCTAGTGTTTTAGGCCACAAGCAATATGCCATCTTGAGCCTTTTCTTAAGTGCTACCACCATGGGTAGCAACCGCAAAGAAACTATCTGGGACATTGACCCTAGAAAGGGTTGCATACCCACTAATCAGTTTACATCAAACCATAGAGTAGAAAATAGAACTACATACTTTACGCCTTGATCCCGTGCTGAAGCGAGTATGTAGGCAGTCTTGGGACGGAATTGTCCCTCGTACTCAAGCGTTCGTGGGTGGGGTCTAGGCTTTGTAAAAGAAAGATTGAGTAAGAATCCTAATTTGAAAGATAAGATAATTAAATTTGAAAAAGTAATTCAATGCATACTCAGAAGGAATCCCGTATGGATTCGCTTGACTTCTCGAGGCTTTAAGCCAAATTCTGAGGCAAAATTAAAGCTTGTATTATGTTATTTAATTACTCCTAAGGACAATGACCTCGATGCACTTCTGTTAGAAGAGTGTAGTACTTAGTGAGTGGCTCAGGACCTGAATGGTCTCAATGAGTCTAAGTCTCTGGCCAGAGAACCTTCTATCCCGATTGGATAGATGCCTACCTTGTATGGGTAGATGCGTATCCCGTATTGGATAGATGAAATCTTATGCCTACCCTATATGGGTAGATGCCTATCCCGTATTGGATAGATGAAATCTAATGTCCCGTATGGACAAATGCCTAATCCATATGGTTAGATGGTCATCCCAGATGGATGAATGCCTAATCCAAATGGATGGATGCCCAGAGTATGTGATTGAATCAAACACAATGAATAAATTAAACAAAAAAAAAAAGAATGGTCAATTTTGTTGAGTTAATTATGGTGGGTTATTACACCCTTAACATGATGTATTATGCCATAATGGGTCCTATTATGTCATAAGACACCTTAAGAGGACCTATTATGACATTATACCCCTTAGTAGGACCTATTATGTCATAATACATCCTATTATGTCATAAGACCCTTTAAGAGGACCTATTATTACATTATACCCCTTAGTAAGACCTATTAAAGGGTATTATGACATAATAGGACCAATTATGTCATAATAGGACCTAATATGTCATAGTAGGACCTAATATGTCATAATAGGACCTATTATGTCATAATAGGTCCTATTATTTCATAAGATCCCTCAAGAGGACCTATTATCAGACTATACCCCTTTGTAGGACCTATTATGATATAAAACCCTTAAGTATGACCTATTATGATATAATAGGACTGATTATTGCATAACATGGCATATTATGTCATAAGACCCCTTAATAGGACATGTTAAGGGACACTATGTCATTATAGGACCTATTATGATGTAATAGGACCAATTATCACATAATAGGACCTATTATGACATGACAGGTCCACTTAAATGGTCTTAAGACATAATAGGACCTATTATGTCACAATAGGTCCTATTATGTCATAAGACCCCTTGTGAGGACCTATTATGACATTATACCCCTTAGTAGGACCTATTAAGGTGTATTATGTCATAATAGGACCTATTGTGACAAAATAGGACCGGTTATCACATTATAAGACCTATTATGACATAATAGGTCCTATGATGACATAATAGGTCCTATTATGTCATTGTAGGTCCTATTATGTCATAAGAACCCTTAAGATGACCTATTATGACACTATATGCCTTGGTAGGACCTACTAAGTGGTATTATGTCATAATAGGACCGATTATCACATAATAGGACCGATTATTACATAATAGAACCTATTATCACATAATAGGACCTATTATGCAATAATAGGACCTATTATGACATAATTTAACCTATTGTGTCATCATAGGTCCTATTCTATTATAAGACCCCTTAACAAGACCTTATATGACATTATACCCCTGAGTAGGACTAGGTCCTATTATGCCATAAAACCCCTTAAGAGGATATGTCATGTCTTAATAGGTCCTATTGTGTCATAAGACCCCTTAAGAGGACCTATTATGAAATTATACCCTTAGTAGGACCTATTATTGGGTATTATGTCATAATACAACCTATCATGACATAATAGGATGAATTATCACATAATAAGACCTATTATGATTGAGTAGGACCTATGATGACATAATAGGACCTACAATGATTCAATAGGTCCTATTATGTCATAATAGGTCTTATCATGTCAAAGATCCCATAAAAGGACCTATTATGACATTATACCCCTCAGTAGGACATGTTAAGGGGTATTATATCATAATAGGACCTATCATGACATAACATGACAGATTACCACATAGTAGGACCTATGATGACATAATAGGAGCTATGATGACATAATAGGTCCTCTTATGTCATCATAGGTCCTATCATAAGACCCATTAAGAGGACCTATTATGAAATTATACCCCCTAGTAGGAACTTTTAGGGGGTATTATGTCATAATAGGATGTATTGTGACATAATAGGCCCACTTATCACATAATAGGACCTATTATGATATAATAGGACCAATTATCACATAGTAGAACCTAGGATGACATAATAGGACCTATGATGACATAATAGGTCCTTTTATGTCATCATAGGTCCTATTATGTCATCATAGGTCCTATCATGTCATAAGACCCATTAAGAGGACCTATTATGACATTATACCCCTTAGTGTGAACTTTTAAGGGGTATTATGTCATAATAGGACCTATTGTGTCATAATAGGACAACTTATCACATACTATGACCTATTATGACATAATAAAACCTATTATTATGTCATAATAGGTCCTATTATGAGATAATAACACCTATTATTATGTCATAATAGGTCCTATTATGACATAATAGCACCTATTATATTATGATAGGTTCTATTATGTCATAAGACATAGGTTTAGAGGACCTATTATGTCATAAGACCCCTTAAGAGGATTTATTATGACATTATACCCCTTAGTAGGAACTATTTGAATCAATGAACACTAAGAAGGGGGAGTGAATCAGTGTTCTACAATTTACAAGCTTATTAAGCCGATTCTTAAACCACCAAATGCATAAGAATGAAAGTCAAGTGCAGAAACATGAACAAATGAACCATAAAACCGTAAGACCAAAATATTTCCGTGAAAACCTAGAAAGGGAAAAACCATAGTGGGATTTGAACCAATAATATTATTATAATTTGATAAGAAGTATGATAATATTACAAAAGGAGAATGCACTTGCATTCAGACTCACTACCTAGAGCTCACTATTCAAATACAAAAGAAGGTTGCAACCCGAAGGAAGGCTCACTTCCTTAAAGAGATTACAAGTGATGACAATAATAAATGAACTAAAGAATACCATCTACTAATGCCAAATATAAGTTCTGATCAGGTTCATTCTGACTAACTTCCTCTATTCTTCTTATCTTCCTTGTCCTGTTACACAGTCATATACCAGAGCACCAAATATGCCTACTGGTGCTCATTTTCTCATCACATATCAATATTCACACATCTACCACACATCTTGTATAGCAAAATGATCATACAAGTCTATATTATGTATCCACATCAAAACAAATCAATTCTCAACTCGGCTTTCAAAAACCGCATAACACGGAACATGAAACATGTAACCAACAAGTCGTCTCAATCAATCCACAAAACAATATGTAGAGGTAAAAAAGATGATAACAAGATTCACATATGTTGGCCCAATCTCCTCGAACTCAAAACCAATCACCGAAATCATCCCAAGAATTCTGCAACACACGTTACACCAAAATAGCTTTGTTCTTCTTGGATTACTGGATACTAGACCTTCAATCTCATTCATGAATCAACATTGGATATCATGATTACAAAATAATATGCCTCAAATATTGAATCATCTGCCTCTATCACTGCAACCAAATTTACTCAACCAAAATCAAGATCTACACATTGTACTCATATTTTGTCGGATACTGTATTCCACCTTCCAAACTTATGCCTCATGACAATATGACTTTTGGTAAATCAAATTTACATGCACTAGATATGATTTCTTAACTGACTTGCCATCAAGGACAACTCCTAAGCATTTATCATGCCTCAATCTTCACTGAAACAGTGTCTCTTGCCAACAATCTCCCTCTTTGGCATCGATGGCAACACTATGAAAAATGAACTATACACTCAAAGCTACAATACTCCAAAACTTCAAATATCTCCAAGACTCTACAAGCTCAACAAGTTCTCACTGATAATTTTCACCATTTTTTACTTTTCTCTCTCCCCCTTTGACAATAATGCAAAAGATATGAATCTGCCAAATTTATATATAAGGATATATATATATATATAGTTACTTTAAAAAAATTGAAAATATATCTACAAAAATTGTTTTTAGGGGCAATAGGTGATCATCCCAACCCTTTTTCAAATTCTCCAAAAGACTGATCATACCACTAAAAAGTTAGGCATGCATCTCAGCTCCTCTTCGGTTCGTCAAAACACTTTTATTCAGAGCATCCATTGCATCTTTCTTATTGCTAATCAATGTGTCTATCCAGGGAGTGATAAGGCTTCTTACTTCTCCCACTCTAACCAAAATTCTATCCTTCTCCTAATTAAGTCTCTTTATCTTATCTAGTAAACCCATAACTTGTGCTTCAAAATTGCTAGTCAAGATTGATTGAGGTGAATATGATTGAGATATGCTAGCAAGCTTCCATTCACACTCTTTTATTTTCTTGTCAATATCAAAAGTAAACTTAGGAAAAATTAGACATGACTTGTATATTTTACCGCCTTCATCTAATGCATCTTGTATATTATTCATAGTGGTTATTAAGCTTACCGTATCTCCCTCAAGCATCTTCAAAATTGTCCTTATTCTCATAGTATTTTAAAATGATTCAAAATTATAGCATCTGTTGCCTTCTCCAAAGACACAAAATGAGATTATACTTCATTTAGCATGCTTCTAAGCTTACTAAAGGGAGTATCAATTGTATTCGGTTTGAATGATGGCAAAATTTTCTCTAATACATCTACTACCATGGAGATCAACTCTTTATCTTCAGTGTGGTTTTTGAGTAAGTCTTCACTCACCTTTTCTTGTGCAAGAGTTGTGAGATTTGGCTCTTGAACTGGAGAAAGTGAAATTAGATCTATAGGCCCTTGAGCAAAATCATCTCAATCACTTGACAACCTATTTTCTTTAGTCACTAGAGCCTGATCACCCTTCACTTCTCCTTTCTCCTTCTCAGCCACCTCTACACTAGTATCTTTCCCATCATCTTCATCCTTCTCATCATTAACTTGTCCCTTTTCTTCATTAACTTTACCAATCTCCTCAACTACCTTCATTGAATCAACCTCTATAACCAAAGGATTTTGTTTAGCTTCATTGGAGACTCCAATATTTGTAGTATTAGTGTCATCTACAACTATGGTTTGTTCATTTGACTGCATTGTCAGTTCAATCTCTTTCTCATTTGTATGATCTTTTTGCACAATAGGAGCCTTTGTATGTACTTTAGGAATGAAAGTTTCTTTTGATTTCCCTTCCAGTTGGCTTCCATCATGTGTTAGATTAACATCATTTCTGTGTTCTTTCAAATATTATTTCAAAATTGCTTTGGTCTCTTTAGTCACTTCATCTATATTACCAAGTATGATTTTCTTGACTCTCTCTTTTCTTGGGTATCTATCATTTGCAAGCTTTAGCAATCTATCTACTTCATCTTTAGAAATGATAGAAGAAAAGTCCACTAATACATATTATTTTATTATTTCATCATCTAAGCTGGTAGTATTCCTCCTGGGATCCAAAATATCATATGATTCCCTCATAATCATAGATGACAACTCTATTAATGCTTTTCTATAAACACATATATTGTACAACTACTTCCTCAATAGCTCTCTGATCATTATCATCACAATTTTCATAATATATAGGTGTGTTCTTCAAATTTCCTTCCTTTAGCACTTCATCAATAATTTCACTTAATATCATTAGGGTGATGACATCATAAGTACCTTCTACTTTGCTGGATTTTAGATCTTCATCCAATTCTGACTTTGGTTTTTTCTTTCTCTGGCTCTATCGAATGGCTCAACTTTTGTCCTTGGCTTCTTGGTCGGCTGGGCTCCACCCAGTTGAGGATTCTTTTCTATCCTAGCATAGGTAGTTGTCTTCTTTTCCTCTCGCACCTCTTCATTAGACTATCTCTACATCTTTAGTAGTGTCTACAACATATTCCCTTTGTGGCTTCTTCTTCTTCTATTTCTTAGCTCCACTGGTTGACATGCCTTGTGGTTTAGATGGAAGGATAGGCTTTTGTGCACTAGAGGTAGGTGTTGACTAGGTTTGCCTTGATCATGTTTTCTTGGGAGGAGTGGAAACCAATTTTGACTTCTTAGGCTTTTCTATGTCCTCCTCCTTCTGTATATTCTTCTCCCTATCCCTTTGAACAACTTCTTTTGTTATTCCCATTTGTTCTTCAAGCTCTTAAACTTCTTTTCTAACCTTCCTCTTTCTTGCAGGATCAGTGAATTTATTGTGCAAGTTTGAATCTTTCTCCTTATAAGTATTGAACCTCTCTTCTTTCTCATCTACTGGTTTACTCAATAGGTGTTGAGCATATGCATCAAGTGTGTTTCCATCTACTTCATACCCCATGGGCATGATCCAGACAGTTCTTGATTCTGCTACCTCCATATGGCATTGATCTTTGTCTACCATGAAACATATGGTATGTTCATATTTTTCTACAATGTCTTTTGGGATCCTCTCTCTACTTTGCATCATTTCCTGAAATAATTTGAAGTAACCCCACAAAGAATATTTTTGTGCTACTATATCACCCAATCCTTGTAAACCTTCCTTAATTTGGACTGACATCAATTTATCATAAGCCAATTCTACTTTTCCTATACCAGGGATTTCATTCAAAAAGTAAAATACCAAACAAACAATCAGAGAACCAAACTTAAAAACATGTTTCTTATCTTGTATGATCTTCTTCGAGTTGCTCATCAGCTCACTAAGTACTTCACACAAATCATATCTCTTATCCTCCTTGAGCATCTGGTAAGCTGCATATATTATAGTATTGGATACTGAATTCTGTCTGTTGAACTGGTAGACCTTATATCCTGTTACCATTGAAGCAAATCTCACATCATGTTCAATGATATCACTTATTGTCATCGATCAACTGTCATGCTGGGATCTAGTAACCTTTGTCATTGTTGTGTCCTTGATATTTCTTAGATTGGGGATCTCACCGGTTGCATTTAAACATGTTATCTCTTGAATGGCTTTCTTTGTGATCTTGTGAGGTCTATCTAGCCACATAAACTCATCATGGATTCGGCTCAAGACATGTCAGACCCATTCAAGTTCATTGAACACCGAAAAGTGAACAAACTAGATATAACCCTTGTCTTGCAATGATTTAAATCCAAGCTTCAAATTCCCCATTCCATCCATCATATACTTGGTGTATAATGATAACATGTCTGCATTTCTAAGATCTTCGATATTAAAGTTAATTTATGTCCTAATATCTTCATTGTGCAACATGCCATATGGTAACTGTTCCTTTTGGATCATCTTCGACCAATTTGAATGGACGTCTCTTGAATACTGGCCTTTCCCTTTCATTCATCTCAACTACCAATGGAGTTTCTATACTAGATTGTGATGCCATTTTAAAAATAGGGTTATAAATAGATAGCTCGAACACAGATAAATACCTTCTCAATTTCAACTAGATGTTTGGAATCACTGTCAGATTGCTTCAATCTCTATTTTTTCTACTCAATCTCATTCGCCTTTCTCTTCTTCTCCTTCTCTTCATTCACAATCTGAAGAATGAATGATAGAGTGCCCCTTTTATCCACCAAAACCCTAACTTTAAGTTGTAATATTTATGCACAACCCTTTAAAGGATTTCCAAATACCTTGTTTCTTCTAGAATACATCACTGGGTACTTAAATAGGCATGTAATCTTTTGGATATAAATTGCACAACTAATCTCAATCATCTAAAACCTTCCACAGCTAGTTACAGATCTCTGAAAGGAGGTTTTTAAAGATCTTCATGAAAAGCTCCCCCCTAAGGCCAAAATGCCTTAGTTACTAGATGAGGTTCCAACATCGAAATTGGGTGTGGAGCCATTCTGAAAATTTGAATCTTCCTTCTCAACCCACATATTCTTATGTTGCTCTCTAACCTCTTCAACCTTTGCTTTGCCCTTTTTATCTGATTCATTCTTGTCTACCAGAGCATTCTTTCAAACATTCTTGCTTCTACGATATTTTGCGATGTGACCGAATTTGTTGCATACATAGAAAACATAATTTCCTTGCATAGGCCTAAAGTTCATCTAATTTGGTCTCATCCTGCATTGGTTAGAAATGTGTTTAAAAATTCCACAATCACAACATCTCTTATTTTGGAAATTTTTCATCACTACTCTGCACATGCTTGATTTATGACCAAAATTGTTGCATTTGAAACATTGACCGGTAAAGGTAGGACCATTATTCATCACCCTAATTCAGAAATATTTTTCCCTATGACCAAATTTATTGCAAAAAAAATAGTTACCATTGAATTAATAAGTGGTAGGTTGTCTTACTAAAGGTCTCTTATTCTTTTGATGATGGTTGTCTCCTTTCTCATATCCAAGTCCTTGCATGTCTTTTCCACTTCTCTAACTTTCCAACATCTCATCTAACTGGGTAGAGCTAGCTTTGAATTTTTATTTGTACTTATTAGCAACGCAAAGTTCATCTCTCATAATTATGAGTTATCTTTCAAGTTCTTTCTCGTCATTCTTAAATTGCACCAATTCAAGTTTCAACTGATCATTCTCATAGTTCAACCTACAACATTCATGAGATCTATCCTTTAATGACTAAGTCATATTTTCCTCATTCTTCTTCATGTCTTCAATATCCTTTGTCAGCTTCATCATAATGGATTGCATCTCATTCTTTAGGACTGCACTTTCTCTAGCAAGATTCTCACATTCATCTATTTTATCTTGTAGGGTTTGACTGTCAATGCATTGTTCTTCATTCTCCTTAAGTCTATCCATCAGTTCCTTTTTCTTCTCTCTTGATGTGTTCACTTGTTCTTTCAGAGATTCAATGAAATTTTCAGCTACTTCCAAACTTCTCCTCATGCTACTTTTCTCTTTCATCACTGCATCAATATCTTCAAGCACCATTGATTCAATCTTACGAATCTTCCTCAAGTTGTTAGGCTTCCTTGGAGGAACTAGGCTCTGATAGAAATTGTTGGAATCAATGAACACTGAGAGGGGGTGTGAATCAGTGTTCTACAATTTACAAGTTTATTAAACTAATTCTTAAACCACCATATGAAAAAAAATTAAATTAAATTGTAGAAACATGAACCAATCAACCATAACACCAAAAATTTTACACAGAAATCTAGGAAGGGAAAAACCATGGTGGGATTTGAACCTAAAATATTATTATACTTTGATCAGGAGTATGATAATATTACAAAAGGAGAATGCACTTGCATTCAGGATCACTTCCTAGAGCTCACTACTCAAATACAAAAGAGGGCTACAACCCGGAGGAAGGCTCACTGCCTTCCAGAGAACACAAGTGATTACAATAATGAATGAAATAAAGAATAGCATAATGCCAAATAACAGTTTCTGGTTAGGCTCAATCTGACTGACTTTGTTTGTTCTACTTATTTGCCTTGTTCTATTGCACAGTCATATACTAGAGCACCAAATTTTCCTACTGATGTTCATTCTCTTATCACATATCAAACTTCACACATCTACCACACATTTTCTATATCAAAATGATCACATAAGTCTATCTTATATATCTGCATCAATAAAACAACTCAATTGCTATGTCGGTTTCCAAAAACTGCATAACACACAAAATGAAACATGTAACCACCAAATCAGCTCAATCCATCCACAAAACCATATGTGGATGTAAACAAGATGATAACAAGCTTCACATATGTCGGCCCAATCTCCTCTAACTCAAAACTAATCACTCAAATAATCCCAAGAATTTCGCAACACATGTTACACCCAAATAGCTCTATTCTTCTTGGATTACTGAATATTGTACCTTCAATCTTGATCATGAATAAACACCGGATATCAGGATTATGGAATCATCTAACTCAAACCTTGAATAATTTGCCTCTATCACCGTAACCAAAATTACAAAACCAAAATCAATATCTACACAATGTACTCATGTAATCCCATCGGATATTGTATTCCAACTTCCAAACATATGCCTCATGATAATATGACTTCTGGTAAATCAAATTTACATGCACCGAATATGATTTCCAAACTAAGTTGCCATCAATGGCAACTCCTAAGTATTTTGCATGCTTCAATCTTCACCAGAACAATGCCTCTTGCCAACAGGACCTGTCAAGGTGTATTATGTCAGCATAGGACCGATTATCACATAATATGACCTATTGTGACATAATAGGACCTATTTGTTAGACAATTCAAATAACCAAAAGAAAACTGAGAGGGGGGTGAATTAGTTGTCACAGATTACTAGAGCCATTAGCAATCAAAACTTTAATATCGGAACCCAAACCATTAATACTAGAATGCCTAAACCAAATCCCGAAATAGTAGTTAAACCAATTAAGCATAAATAGTAATCACACAATAAATATCATCCACATGATACCAAGATTTATATGTGGAAATCCGATAAAGGGAAAAACCACGGTGGGAAGCCTACCCATAGTCACATAGTACTTCTATAGTAAGTATGTGAATTACAATTGAGGGGCCTCCACTTGCAGGAAGGTCAATAGCCTAGAGCATACTTCTCATCACAAAAGGAGTCTCACTCACTACATATAAATCTTGACTATAATCCAGAGAAGTGTTGAACTGCAAAAGATAGCATCTCCTATGCCTGAGTATAGTTTTCGTTAAGACCAATATTGAAGGACTAAATCCTCTTACATAAATCCAATTCGATCTCCAATGATCAACCAAATCCTCTGCCTGAATGATATTACATTATTTTCACATTACATATCCATATCGTATACCATAATGATCTACAATGAGATCTTACATCTATATATACAAATCATCGACCATAAATAAACAATTCGGCCACCAAATAATAAACCAATTACACAATTACAGAACATGTCTGCCTTAGACCAAACAAATAATAGCCAACACATAAGACATCTCGAAAACACATCGAGAGGTCCAATCTACATGTTACATTAAAGCCGGCCCATAACCTAGATCAATTAGGACCCGGTATAGGTCCACACACTACAACAATGAACTCCATCTACCAAGTCTCTAACATGATCACCAACAACATCTTGAAACTCCACCAGAAGCTACACCAACACCACTTATGCAATTCATCAAAGATCTTCATCAAAAGATCTGTCGGTGAAACCCTCGCCGGAACTAGAAGCCAAGCTTCTACGAAAACAAGATAGCATCCGATCACCAGACCAAAACCAACTTATTGGATATGAACATGAGTACCATGAATAAGACAATTCCATAACCAAATCATACCAGAGCCTACTAGATCATGCCAGATCCAAAACAACCAAAAACCACTCAACCTACTGGGATCAGAAGGGTGCCGGTAAAGAATCCAAATAGCTAGTGTTGGCATCAATGACAAAACATTAATGCAGCACATAATCAATTCCTCCAAGTGGCCAACAATCTCCCCCTTTGGCATTGATGGAAACACTAGATGTAAAAAACATCTAAGTACCAAGGAATGCCAAACAAGTCTCCCTCAATGGAAGACAACCAACAATCTCCCACATACAGTTCTGAAATAAAGTCTAAACTCCCTGTGTGAATGATATCTTTGTAAAGCTCTGAATTATACATATATCTCTCCCCTTTACTTTTTCTTGTTCACATCAATATCTCTCCCCCTTTGACATCAATGTCATAAATCTAACAAGAATATCAAAGTAAAACATAAATTAACCACTAAAATACAAAGCTGACTACTCCCCCTGAGTAGTAGCATCCCCACATCAGTGCCATAATGAATAGTATCTCTGGTAATGCATACCAAACTGATGCCAAACTACATTAATCAAGTCTCTATCGGAGGGGCAGAAACTCCCAATCTGTTTCTCAGGTACTCAAACAATTCTTTAGGCAAAGATTTAGTGAAAATATCTACAATCTTCTCTTTAGTGTTCACATAAACCAATATAACTTCATTTGCTTCCACTTTTTCCTTCAAAAAGTTGTACTTGATAGATATGTGCTTTGTCTTAGAATGAAATATCATATTCTTTGATATATCAATAGCGGCAGAGTTATCCCAATGAATAACTACCGATGCATCACAATCCACTTTTATATTCTTCAACATTTTTTTCATCAATAAAACTTGTGTACAATTAGTAGCAGCAACAACATACTCAGATTCAATAGTAGATAAAGAAGTACATGATTATTTCTTGCTGATCCATGAAACCAACTTCTTTCCAAGAAATAAAGCTCCACCGGAAGTACTTTTCTGTCATCAGCATCTCCATCCCAATCAACATCTATATATGCACATAAAGTAAAGTTATCCTTAGGGTACCACAAATCATATTCTGATGTACCTTGCAAGTATCTAAAAATCCTTTTCATTGCACTCTCATGATTCTCTCTAGGATTACTCTGAAATCTTGAAACAATATAGACAACATTCATTATGTCAGGCCTAGTTTGAGTCAAATAAAGTAGACCTTCAATCATAGATTTGTATCTTGTAGGATTTACTGATGCAGAAACATCTTTTCTTGTCAATTTCTCACTCATAACCATAGGAGTACTTACCAATTTATAATCTCCCATACCAAATTTCTTCAACAGTTCCTTAGCATACTTAGTTTGATAGATGAAAATACTTTTGTCAGTTTGAGTAATCTGCAATCCTAAGAAAAATTTCATTTCTCCAATCATGGACATCTCAAATTCTTTCTCCATATTCTTAGAAAATTATATGCATAACTTATCTTCACCTCCAAAAATAATTTCATCAACAAACACTTCAATAATCAGTATATCATCATCAGTGATTTTATAATATAAATTACGGTCAACATTACGCTTAGTAAAACCAAGCTTCAAAAGATATTTATCCAACCTTGTATACCAAGCTCTAGGTGCTTGTTTCAATCCATATAAAGCTTTCCTTAACCTGGAAACCATGTTTGTATTATTTGATAGTGAAAAACCATCTAGTTGCTCAATATAAACTTCCTCATCAAGATCCCCATTCAAAAATGCACATTTAACATCCATCTAATAAACCTTGTAATTTTTATAAGCAGCATAGGCAAGAAATAATCTTACAACTTCAATCCTAGCTACAGGTGAAAAATTCTCTCCATAATCAATTCCTTCCTTATGAGAATATCCTTTACAAACCAATCTAGCCTTATTCCTTATAACTTGACCATCCTCATTCAATTTATTCCTAAAAACCCATTTAGTTCCAATAACATTTTTTATTTTTTAGGATGGGGGACCAACGTCCATGTATTATTTTTCTTAATCTGATCATATTCTTCTTCCATAGCTTTCAACCAATATTCATCTTTGCATGCCTTAATTACTAATAACGGTTCAACTTGTGAAATTAAACATACCTCTTTAGTTTCTAGCCTTCTTCTTGTCATTACTCCATTGCTCTTATCCCCAATGATCTGATCTTCTGAATGATTCAATCTCACATACCTAGGAGTCCTCTAACTCTTTGTTCCTCTTCCTAGTTCTTCAGTTACTATAGAATTTTCTAATACTGCCAAAGTAACTAGTTCAACACTCTATTCCAGTAAAGGTGCTACTAGTTTAGATATAATCATTTCTGCTATTAGTTCCTTCTCATAAACTCTTCTTTGACATCTATTTAGCTCATCCACTTTGACATTAGTTCTCTCCATAATTCTTTGCAATCTCGTTATAACCAAGAAATATGCCTTCATCACAACTAGGATCAAATTTGCAAATGATGTCATCTCTCCTGATATAACATTTACTACCAAAGATTCTGAAATACTTAATTGTAGGTGTATTGCCAAACCATAATTCATAAGGTGTCTTACCAGTTTCTCCTTTGATATGCACTTTGTTGAAAGTATAAACCATTGTGCTCACTGCTTTTCTCCAATAAATATGAGGTAGACTAGCTACCATCATCATTGTTCTAGCAGCATCCAAGATAGTTTTGTTCTTCCTTTCCACAACTCCATTCTGCTGAGGTGTTGAGGAGCAAAAAAATATCTTCTTATACCATGCTTCTCACAAAAGTTATTAAACTCACCGTACGTGAATTCTCCACCATGATCTGACCTCAAATATTTAATCTTCAATCCTATCTCAGTTTCCACTTTACCTTGAAAGATTTTAAACTTTTCAAATGCCTCAGATTTTTCCTTTAGAAAAGTAACACACACCATTCTAGAATAATCATCAATGATTAGCATAAAATATCTATCACCTTGAAAACTTTTAACTCTAGCAGGGCAACACAAATCAGTATGAATAAGATTAAGAACATCATTAGATTTATCTTGTATACTCCTAAAAGAGGTTCTAACCTATTTACCTATTTGACATTCTTTACATACCGGATTATAGGGCTTCATAATCTCAAGTATATCTCTAACTTCTTTAGTTTTACTGATCTTTACAATGCAATAAAAATTGACGTGACACAACCTTTTATGCCATAGCTAACTCTCATCAATTTGTGTAATCAAACATGTCTTCTCACCGGAATTCAAATGAAATATATTACCTTTTGTTTGTGTACCGGTTTCAATATCCAAACCAAATCTATTAATGATTTTGCATTTTCCATCCTTGAACTATAATTGAAATCCCCTATCCGCTAATTGTCCTACACTCAAAATATTATGCTTCAAACCTTCAACATAATAAACATTGTCAGTATTGTTCTTACCATCCAATGATATAGTTCCTTTTCCTTTGATCATACATGCTTTGTCATCTCCAAATATAACTAGACCGCCATCAAATTCTTGCAAAGATAGAAACTTCCCTTTGTCTCCAGTCATATGATGTGAACAACCATTGTCAATTACCCATTCATCTATGTCTTTAATTTTAGCAGCAAGTGCCTTCTCTTTAGGTACATTCTCTTTCAGTGCCGGAACATATTCCTTGATAGCTAGGAATACCCATTCCTTCCCATTGTCAGAACCACTAGCAGAGTCTTCTATTGGTTCATCATCAGAATCAGTAATGCCTTCCTCATCCGCTATGTAACATGATTTATCTTTTTTTTTTCTTGTACTTATACTTGCTTCGATATCCAAGGTTAGGCTTAAAAGATCTTCTAATTCTTTCTTTAAATCTTGAATTCCTTTCAGGACATCTAGATGCAAAATGACCAATCTTATTACATGCAAAACATTTAAAAGGTGTTTTTCCTTCATACTTACTTCCTACCAGCCTTTTAGGTACTCTTCTAGCAAATAGCACTTCAAGTTGCTCAAAATATTCATCGTCTCTATTCATATCTTCCAATTCCTTTGCATATAAAGCTTTCCAATCTTTCTTACTAGTTGCAGATGATGCATGAAAAGCAGGTTCAATTTTCACAGCTCCAGAAGGTCCAAACTCTTCAAGCTCAAAAGGAGATAATTTCCCAACCAAGGTATCTCTATTGATAGATGTATTAGACATTTTTCTCAACTCATTAATAGCAGTAACCTTCATTTTGTAAGCTAGTGGGGCTCTCAGAATTTACAAACAATTTCATCTTCACTCAGAGTTCCACCACAACATTGAATTCCCATAACAATCTCATTTACCCTTTCCATGAATGCACTAATTCTTTCAGATTCTTCCATCTTTAATTTTTCATATCTCACCCAATAACCATCAAGTTTAGAAATATTCACTATAGGGTCACCTTCATTAAGAGTTTCCAACTTATCCCATATAGCCTTTCCAGATGAGTTGTTGGTTAATCCCATTATTTGTTGATCAGAAAGTGCACACAAGAGGGTTTCTCTTGCTCTACAATA
Source organism: Cryptomeria japonica (assembly GCF_030272615.1). Taxonomy (NCBI): domain Eukaryota; kingdom Viridiplantae; phylum Streptophyta; class Pinopsida; order Cupressales; family Cupressaceae; genus Cryptomeria; species Cryptomeria japonica. The sequence goes on from NC_081406.1 coordinate 254,977,197, forward strand.
ATTCTCAAGCTCCTTATCCAGGTTTGTTAGAGGAGGATTTCCAGATGCCAGATAATGAGGTGTGACACCATTTTGTGTGATCTCCCAAATTTCCTTGCCAAGACATCTCAGATGAGTCTCCATCTGAATCTTCCATATGACCATACTATGTAATTTGTTCCATTAAGCCTCAGAATATACCTCTGAAAGATAGCTCTAGATAAATTGGATGAACTTGAACTATTAGACGCCATAGGATCTTCCGCAAGTGATTAAGCTTTCTTCAAAGAGGACCAAAGCTCTGATGCCAATTGTTAGACAGTTCAAATAACCAGAAGACAACTAAGAGGGGGGGAGTGAATTAGTTGTCACAGATTACCAGAACCATTAGCAATTAAAACTTTAATACCAGAACCCAAAACATTAATACCAGAATGCTTAAACCAAATACCAGAATAGAAATTAAACCAATTAAGCATAAACCATAATCACAGAATAAATACCATCCACATGACACCAAGATTTATATGTGGAAACCTGGTAAAGGGAAAAACCATGGTCAGATAATACTTCTGCACTAAGTATGTGAATAACAATTGAGGGGTGTGCATTCGCAAGAAGGCCAATAGCCTAGAGCACATTTCTCATCACAAAAGGAGTCTTACTGACTACATAGAAATCCATACTACAATCCAGAGAAGAGTTGAACTACAAAAGATAGCATCTCCTATGCCTGAGTACAGTTATGTTTAAGCTCTATACCTGAGGACTAAATCCTCTTACATAAATCCAATTTAATCTCCAATGACTAACCAAATCCTCTGCCTGAAGGATATTACATTATTCGCACATTACATATCCATATCCTATACCATGATGATCTACAATGAGATCTTACATCTATATATACAAACCCTTGACCATAAAAAATCAGGTCGGCCTCTAGATAATAAACCAATTACACAATTAGAAAACATGTCGGCCTTAGACCAAACAAATAATATCCAAAACATAAGAGATCTTGGAAACACATAGAGAGGTCCAATCACATGTTACATTAAAGCTGATCAATAACCTAGATTAACTAGGACCCAGTATAGGTCCACACATGACAACAATGATCTCCATCTGCCAAGTCTCGAACACGATCACCAACAACATCCTGAAACTCCACCAAAAGCTACACCAACGCCACTTAGGCAATTCATCAAAGATCTTCATCAAAAGCTTTGTCGGTGAAAGCCTTGCTGAAACCAGAAGCAAACCTTCTAGGCAAATAGGATAGCATCCAATCACTAGATCAAAACCAACTTACTGGATATGAACATGAGTATCATGAATAAGCCAATTCCATAACCAAATCATACCAGAGCCTACTGGATCATGTCGGATCCAAAACAACCAAAAACCACTCAACCTACCGGGACTAGAAGGGTGTCAGCAAAGCATCTAAACAACTAGTGTTGGCATCAATGACAAAACATCAATGCAACACATAATCAATTCCTCCAACTGGCCAACACTATTATGCCATAATAGGACCTATTATGTCATAATCTCTGATGCCATTATATGACCTATAATAATCTCTGATGTCATTATATGACCTATTATGTCATAATAAGACCTTTGATGCCATAATAGGACCTATTATGTCATAATAAATACTATTATTCCATCAGAGTTCCTATTATGTCATAAGACCCCTTAAGAGGACCTATTATGACATTATACCCCTTAGTAGGACCTGTTAAGGGGTATTATGTCATAATAGGACCTATTATGACATAATAGGACCAATTATCACATAATAAGACCTATGATGACAAAAGAGGACCTATTAGGACATAATAGATCCTATGATGTCATAATAGGTCTAGAATAGGACCTAGTATGGCATCATAAGTCCTATTATGTTATAAGACCCCTTAAGAGGACCTATTATGACATTATAGACCTTAGTAGGACCTGTTAAGTTGTATTATGTCATAATATGACCTATTATGACATAATAGGTCTGATTATAGCATAATAGGACATATTATGACATAATAGGTCTGATTATGGCATAATAGGACCTATTATGCCATAGTAGGTCCTATTATGTCATAAGACCCCTTAAGAGGACCTTTTATGATATAATACCCCTTACTAGGACCAATTATGACAAAAAAACCCCTTAGTAGGACCTATTTGTACATAAGTAGAGAAAGAGAAGTTGTTAGGGAGATAGAGAAGGTACATTTAGAGAGAGATAGAGAGGTATATATAGATAAATATAGGTAGATAGGGGGTGATGGGAGGTGTAGAGAGAGGGGAGATAAAGAGTAGAGAGTTTAGGTTGTGAGAGAGAGGTAGAGACATAGTTCTATATTTCAGGATACAGGGGATAGAGTGAGATAGAGAGGTAGAAAGAGGATAGAAGGGAGATAAAAGTAGAAAGGGAATGAGGGAGAGTGGAGAGAGAGAGAGAAATATATGTTGTTAGGGAGGGAGAGAAAGGTATGTATAGAGATATAGATAGGTGAATGTAGAGAAATAGAGGTAGGTAGGGAGTGAGGGGATGTGTAGAGACAAATGAGATGGAGAGTAAAGAGCTAAGGATTTGAGATAGAGGTAGAGATAGGTCTAGATTCTGGGAGGGAAGATAAAAGCAGAGAGGGGTGGATATATATATATATATATATATATATATATATATATATATATATATAGAGAGAGAGAGAGAGAGAGAGAGAGAGAGAGATTGGTAGGGAGGGTGGGATAGATACATAGAGAGAGAGAGAGAGAGAGAGAGAAATAGTTATATATGTATAAAAATAGAGGTAGGTAGTGAGTGAGGGAGGTGTGTAGAGAGAGAGGAGACAAAGAGTAGAGAGTTAGGGATGTGAGAGAGAGAAGTAGAGAGATAGGTCTAGATTTTGGGATAGAGAGAGAAAAGAGTGAGATATAGAGGTAGAGAGGGGATCGAGGAAGAGTGATATGGAGAGAGATGAGAATAGAACTTGTGGAAGATAGAGAGAGCTAGAAAATGTTGATATGAGCCTCCTAATTACTAAAATTTGAATGTCTAAAAATTTAATAAGATCTTCTAAAATAAGGAATTTTCATTATAACTCCTAGAGATTTGAAACCACTTTAAAACATCTTATCAATATAGATATGGAGAGAGATGATATTAGAGATCAAAAAAGATAAAGAGAGTTATTAAATATTGAACTATTGATTACTAAAATTTGAGTGTTTGAAAATTTATAAGGTCTTCTAAAATCTAGAATTTGCATTATATCTCCTAGAGATCTGAAACCACTCTCAAACATCCTACCAATATATACATGAAATAAGTATAAGAAAAGAGAGGAAAAAGACAAAGGGAAATGTCATGTTATACTTTATGTATATATAGGTTATTTTTAATAAATTAAAAAGATTAAAGGAAAGAAATAAATGGGAACGAGATCCTGTTTTGTTTTTGAAATGGGACATCATTTCCAAAATGGGATCCCGTTTTGGTTTCAAAACAGGATCCGGTTTCTTAGATTTAGGCTCGGTATCCTGACACGATATATGATCCCATTTCAAATTTTGGCTTGGGACCTCGAACCATAATGAGATCCCATTTTGTTTCCCATGCTCTCTGTACAATTTGCCATTTTTTTTGAAGTTTAAAACTTCCACACTAAGTGGACTCAACTTCTTGCACTTGCCCCTTTGCTGAAATGAATTGTTTGTGAAGTTTTGAGGAATGCATTTTATTTTTGTTTTGAAAATTGATGATAAGAGTTTTTAAATTTAGTTCTATGTATTTTTGTAAGATTTTAAATAGCCTAAGAGAAATATTAGTGTCTCCAAAGTCTCACACATTCAAAGTACTCAAGCCAATGAGGGAAATCACTCTTTCCACCCAAACTGCTCTTGTGCTTATGTGGCTAAGTAGATGGTGATTTCCTATGCAATAGTTTTAATAGTGGACATCTCTCTTAAATGTACAACAAGGTGAAAATTATAGATGTGCATGGTTTTTATTTTGTATCATAGGATATTGAATCCTACTGGGACATAAAATGCATGCTTGATTTCTTAGCATTATATTTTTTTTAAATATTATTATAGATACCCAACTTTTTCAGCCATTTTGAAATAATCAGATATTGATTCTACCATAGGGAGAAACATAGGGTATTTATGATGATCTTAGTAATAATTACATGTTTCTAAGTGTTCTATTTTGCCCCAAATTCAATTTTTTAATTAGATGTTTATGATTATAATCATAATCTATTTTTTGTAGCTTCAAGGCTATTTGAGAATTATGAATTTCTAGAGCCTTTAATTCAAAAATACTAGGTTATTCTATTAAGAAAGTAGTTTCCAATTGAAAACCAAAATTAATCAATTGATTAGGAAACAATTGGGTTTCTGCAAAAACAATTTGGAATCATGGAGTACAAGATTTGGTTGATTACAAAAAAAATTTGATTTCCCTAAAAAAACCCAAAACTGAATCGATTTGAGAGAGGGATAAATTGGATTTCTAAAAAATAATTCATCAATTGATTAGAAATGTCATTAAAAATAATTCACATTGCTTGCAACATCTAGCATGAGTTGAATAAAATCTTGTTTGTCAAAAGTTTCATTGCTTACTATTAAGATGCCTACAACCATTTATTTTTTTATCATCCTTTTCTTCTCTACTTCAAGTATTTATGCCCACATCCATGTCCCTTAACAATTATCTTTATAGTTGTCAGCATTGGTTACACCACACCAAAGGTTTCCAATTTTGTGTACAAATGTTATACAATGGAGAAGAAATATTGCTAAAAGTTTAGATATAATTAAATTGTAACCTCATCCATGGTGCTCTCTCCTCACTAATAATGAGTTACCACTAAACTGCCTTTATTAAATGCCTATAATATCATGCAAATGCATAGTTCACGATAAAAAAGAAATACATAAACTAATAATAATTTTATTTAAATTAAAATTTATTAAAAAGGAAATAGAAAATAAAAACTTAACACAATCCATTATTGGCATTGGTTTGTCCTTATTCACAAGGAATAAAAAAATATCATATATTTTAAGAAATTATAGAGGAAAATTATAATTACCAAGATTCCTTTGTTACAATTTTTTCTTCATTTAATTTTAAGAATTATTCATTATTTTTTCTTATTCATTTTAAGTAATTGTTTATTTGTATTATTAAATTTTAAAATTTTAATTCTAAAAACAAATAGACAAAGAGAAGGAAAAACTTGTAAACTAATGAACTCAAATCTTCAACTATACTTTTTAATTAAAAGTATAATTATTAATATTAATAAAAAATGTTTAAAATTATTTTGAAATTAAGTATTTATTTTTGGGGAAATGGTGTCTCAAACTTGCATTTACACAAGGTTCCTCTTTATAGTAAGTTTTCATTTGAGCATGAAATGGTGCAACATGAAATTTTACCCAAAGATTCTGATTGGTTAGATAGCCATGCTGGAAATTTGTTTGCCACAAGATCATAACTAGATTTGAAGATGCAGGATGAGTGGGAAAGTGAGTTCTTCATGAAGCGGGCATGCTAGGGTTTCAGCCACCGAAGAGGGCATTGAGAGAGCGATGTGGATGAGGATGCAGATGACCTAGGTGCAAGCCTCTCTATGGCATCTGCTCTTTCTTTTTCCTTGCACGTGGTCTTCCCCGGGTTTCAAAGGCTTTGTGGAGATTGCGGTGGAGTCTGTGAGGGGTACAACTGACATGGTGTGGCTATTTTTGAGGGTCTATTTTCCTAGTGTGGTTCCTTCACTTCCTGCATGGAGGGGTGTGGAATTGGTTTTGTTTTTGATCCTTTTTGTGTCTGTGGTGTTGTTCGGTCCCCTGAGGCTGGATTTTCATGCAGGAGAGGTGCTCAGGTGTTGCTGATTTGTAGAAGGTTTGGGGTACACAGAGATGGGTGTAGGTGGGGGATGGCTCTTCCTTTGGTTCCTAGTGGAGGTTTTGATATAGTTTTGCCTGATGGACATGGCATGTTCCTCTCCTTTCCGAAGGTTGGTCTGGGGTTTGTTTTCTAACTGGGATCCTCTCTTTATTTTCTTTCTCATGGGTTGGTTGTAGAGGTGTCTTTTGAGGTGATCCCAACTCCCATTGAGATGGAGTTGAGTGTTTCTTATCTTTCTATGAGTAGATGCAGGGAGAGGTTTGGGATGGTTGCTTTCCTCCAATTTTCTCTGATAGAGGTGTCTTTTGAGGTGATCCCAACTCCCATTGAGGTGGATTTGAGTCTTTCTTATCTTCCCGTGAGTAGATGTAGGGAGAGGTTTGGATGGTTGGTTTCCTCCAATTTTCTATTTACTTTTTTTCTATCTTGGTTCTGGGACCCAGGTCAAAATCCAACTCTTTGGGTTTGGGGAACCTTCCAAAACCCCATGGGGTGGATTTTTTTGGCCTTGAAAGCTTCATGATAAACTCTATTTTCTTAGTTTAGAGGATGGTTAAGGGTACCCTCTTAAAACCCTTGCTTATTTTGTTTTTGGGATTTGATCTACCTTGTGCTTGTCATGCCTCTCATAGATCCCTTTTTGATGAAGGTCCTTATGTCTTTCTCTCTCATGGTTCCTTGGTCTGGTTTGTTTTGCTTGATAATATACATCTTGGTGTTTATCTGGTCATTCCTATTGAGGTGGTGATGTCTTCTATGGAGGGGGAGATGGATGTGGCTAGAGGAGACCTATCTCCTATTGAGGTGGAATTGGATGTTGCTTGCTTTGCCTGGAACTACTGGTTTGTGGTGATTGTTTATGCCGAAGGTTTTGGGTGCCTTGTTAAAACCCTGTCAAGTTGTGGGAGCCTTCCAAAACCCACTTTCAAGGTTGAGGGATCCTAGAAAAGCCCTTTGTTTTCTTCTCTTTTCAAGGACAGGTTGGATGTTGGTAGTTTTCAAGGGCTCAGTTTGGCCAGCATTTGGTTTTGGTTAGTATCAAGTCTTGCTGTTGGTATCCTAGAAACTATGTTATAGGCTAAGGGAGCCTAAGAAAAACCTTTTGTTTGGTTGAGGGTGCTAGATAAACCCTTGTTCTGTGCTTTTAGATCTATAAGTTGATTTAGATCTGTTGTTTTTGCCAGCTTGAGTTGTATCGGTTTACTTTGTTGATTGGCTAGCGTTGGCTCAATGCCACAAGGCTAGTTTTGGTTGTGGCTTTGTTGTTGTTTAATATTGATACATATATTTGCAGTGTCGCTTTTTTGGTTCTAGATTTGTGAAAAATCTAAGGGTTTCAAGTCCCTTCAAAACTTGTTGTACAGGGTTTTTGGTCCCCTCAAATCTTGTTTATCCTTAGAAAAAACTATATTTGAAGATATTAAAGTTTCCATTTTTGAAGGGTGTGATGATAGGTTTAAATTTAATTTTAAGGACTTTATAGGCTCTGAAATGCCTTCAAAAGTGGGTGTAACCAACGCATAAATTATGACATGATAGAGCACTTTGCAAGCTTTCTAGTGCTTCAAACGATTTGTCAATTGGACACTCGGTTCACAAGTTATGGCCTCCAAAAATTTGGACTCATGAAATTGGAAATATCAAAATGTATCAAACACATAAATGAGCTATAAAAGGGACGTACACATGTTCATGAGTGTTTTGACACATCATGGGACATCTAGATTAGATATAAGGTTGGTTCCACTTTATTGGGTGGTTTTAGCGTATGGTTTTGTAATACCGTTTGATGGTTTCATGTATTGTATCTCCTATATATGATGTACATGAGATAGAGGTTGAGTAAGAGTCTTATAGCTATCGAGTTACCTTTAAATCTATGGTTGGTGGTACTCCTATGAAGATCTTTCTCTACAAGTATATTGTAATCTACTATTGATTTCTAAATAATATATTGGTCAACTTCTGGAGCGTGGCATTTTTCTCCTAAAAGGGTTTTCTCCAAGTAAATAAATATGTTGTGGTATGCATGTTATTATGTTTATTTATGTTAAGTTTCTATAACTAATGTAATAATTTTGTAAAAAAATTACATTATCCTCCTCTCAAGGTTAGTGTAGGAAGTTGTTTTGCTACTTAACTTCGTTATAAGTGGTATTAGAGCCTAATTACCTTTGGTTTTAGTTGTGAGTTGTTGGGTTTTTTAACTAGTCTATATTTCAGTGGGATATTGTTAAAAAGATACTTTATGATCTAGTTGGAAGAATTTTTAGATGGAAATCTTGTCAGGGAGAATAGAGGTGTAGAAATTTTTTGGAAATAGTTTTGAGATGCGGAATCTAAAGATGGAGGGTCTACTAATAGACTGAGATATGTTGGATGTTGTTGATGCAAATATCTCAAGACCTTCAGATCCTACATTTGCTTCTCAGTATGATGCTATGGTCAATGAGGCAAAGGGTCTAATTAGATTATTCTTGACAAACTCTATTCTAACCAATGTCCACGAAGAAACCTCAGCAAAGAAATTGTGTACCAAGCTTGGTGAAATGTATCAAGCCAAATATTTATTAATGTATGAAGCCAAATATTTATTAAATTAGATTTTCTTGAGGAAGCAATTGTATTCCTTGAGAATGGAAGAGGGCGGACAGATTATAGACCACCTAGAAGCATTCAATATGTTGGTGGCTTAATTGGTATCTATTGGTGTTAAGCATGGGGGCTTCACTAGCTAAGCAATATTATATCACATACATTCATATTGGGGGATTTAATATCCCCAAAATGAGGGTGAAATATATTTCTTATTGGTGAAAATAGGGGGGTTTTAATTATGGCTATGAAAAAATTCAATATTTGGTGAAAATAGGGGGTTTTAATTTAGGCTGTGCATAAAAAAGCGGGTGACAAAAAAGGAGTTTGGGGCAATATTTTTTGAAAATAGAGGGATTATTTAGTATTACATGAATGGACGTTCTATAACCCAGGTTCACTAAGTGAAGCCCCTATGGTGTTAAGATGGATGAGGAGGAGAAATGCTAGATCTTGTTTTGTTCTTTTCCTGATTCATGAGATTCTTTTGTTATGGATATTAGTTGTACTTATATTATTTTGAAGTCTAAAGATGTAGAGGGTGTCTTTTTTGGAAAAGAGATGCAAGGAAGGTATCCATCAGTTCGAAGGAAGCCTTAACTATTTGTGGAAGAACTAAGGAAAAAGGTAAGAATAGAAGTATAATAAATCCAAGTCTAGAGCGAGATCGAAATCTCTTTGAAAGTCCAAAGTTATTTGTTGGAACTATGGTAAATTAGAACACATTCCTAAGGATTGCAAAGAAGAAAAGAAGAAGTTTAATTTTGATTTTGAGATCAAGAAGGAAGATAGTGATGCATTCATTATAGCTTTGGCTACTCATGTAGGTAATGATGCATGGCTGATTGACTCAGGTGCATCTTTTGATATGACTTCTAATAGAGATTAGTTTTTTGAATATGAAGAATTTAATGGAGGTAAGGTGTAATTAGTTCATGATGCACATTTAGATATTGTTGGTCATGATAAAGTTAGAATCAGATTTACTAATGGTAGAATAAATAGAATTAGCAGTGTGTTGAATATCCCTAGATTTAAACAAAATTTATTATTTGTGAGAAAAATAATAGATGTGGATGTGCAGATAGTCTTTTCTTTATTTAGGATGTAAGATGATTAAGCGTGATATGGTTATTGCTAGAGGTGTCGGGTTTGACACTTTGTTTAAGCTAGACGTATACACTATTGAGTGTAATAGCACTTTTCTAGAAAGTAAATCTATGGATACTTTATTGGAATTTTTTAGGGTTTCACCTTCAATAGATGGTCATGAATTTTGGGTACCTAAGGGTGATTTTTATTCTAAAGAAAATTTACCTATAGAGAAGACTATGTTATGGAACCAAAGGCTTGACCACATTGGAGAAAAGGGTCAAAGGACCTTGAAAAATAAAAAAACTTGTTGAGGGTTTGAATGATTGTAATCTTGACTAATTTCTATGAGCATCACATTTATGGAAAACAAAACCACATTCAGTTTTACTCAAGTTCTCATAAATTTTGTGGTGTTTTGGATCTTATTCATTATGATGTGTTTGGTCCTATATATGTTCCTTCCATTTGAAAATCCACATATCGTGTTTCATTTAATATTGATGATTTTAATAGAAGCACATGGGTATATATTTTAATGAGTAAATCTGAAGTTTTTAGTTGATTCAAAGAATTTAAAGTAATGGTTGAGTTGCAAACTAGAAAGAAAATTAAATGTTTGAGGACTGATAATGGTGATGATTTTTTCTCTAACTATTTTGATAGATTTATAAAGATTGTGGCATTAATAGATAGAAGACAACTTCATATTCTCTACAACAAAATGGAGTTACAGAAAGAATGAATAGGACATAGATGGATAAGGCTAGGAGTATGTTGAGTGGTGTTGGTCTAAAATAAAATTGTTGGCCACAAGCTATTGCCATTACTTGCTACCTAATTAGCAAGCCCCCTACATCATCCCTTCTTGATAAAATGCCTATAGAAGAATGGTTGGGTCACAAGCGTTCATTGAGATATCTTAGAGTTTTGGTTGCGAGGCATATGCACATGTGCGAAAGGAGAAGTGAACAAATTTGGAGGACAAGGTTGTGAAATGAATCTTCATCAGATATAGTTATGGTGTGAAAGGATACAAGCTTTGGGACCCTATTTTGCAAAAGGTAATATATAGTAGAAGTATTATTTTTAAAGAAATTAAGTCTCCTTATGTTATAATATTGTAGCTAAAATAGACTAAAGAAGAAGATGTGATTCAATTCCCTTATACTCCTAAAAGAGTTGAATCAAGACCACTTGATAGGCAAGAATTTGAGGAGAGATCATCTAGCCCTAAATCTTCTGAAGAGGAGGAAGAACCTCCAACTCAACTTGTTCGAAGGTCTACGAGATAGAGACAACCACCTGAAACATATTCACCTAGTGATTGGAGATCTATTTTGGCTTTCAATACTAATGTTGATGAACCTAGATCTATAGAAGAGGCATTAGTTATGAATGATGTAGAATCTTGGAAGATTGTTATGGAAGAAGAAATGGTATCTTTGAAAAAGAATGATACATGGGATCTTGTACCATTTCCTAAATGGCGAAAACTTATTGGTTGTAAATGGGTATTCGAGAAAAAAGATTGGTTTAAATAGAGGCATTGAGAAGTATAAAGAAAGGTTGGTTGCCAAAGGATACTCTCAAGTTGAGGGTGTTGATTATAATAAGATATTTTCTCTTGTTGCAAAAATGACTATTAGACTTTTGATTTCATTGTTGTTGCTTATGATTTAGAGGTTGAGAAAATGGAGGTAAAAAATCTTTCCTTCATGATGATTTTTTTGGAATCCAAGAACACTGAGAGGGGGGGTGAATCAATGTTCAACTAGTAAATGAATTTCCAAACTTATTGTTGATCAACAAGATTACGGAATATAAAATAAAAGAGCATAAAAAATCAACACATAAAGAAATACCATAACACCAATAATTTTACGTGGAAAATCTTGTAAAGGGAAAAACCACAGTGGAGCTAATACCCATAATATCTATATACTTGATCAAGGTATACAAATATTACATAGAGGGGTATCACATGCATACAGGCTCACAGCCTAGAGCTCACTTCGTAAATGGAAGTCTCGTTCACTTACACGACATTACACAAATATTCACAACAAAAATGAACTTAAATGATGCATCACACCATCATGGATAAGTTTTGGTTTAAGCCCTGAGAAACCCCACTAAATCAGTGATACCCATACTCTGTTTTTCTACTAGTTAGGATTGCACACATGCAACTCCACACAAATGCTAACATTCACTGACCAATTTGCATGCTATCAAACTCTAACCCTTTTGCATCATAAATCACATCACAACCATCATATCCATATACCCAATCCATCGGTAAGTGATCTCCCTTAAATAGCCTTATACCTTGTTCATCAGGTTGGCCTCATATTGAAAATAAATCTGTCAACTTCCTCCCAGATCATGAAGTATGTTATGAATTATAGTGATGATCTAATTTGATATCGGCCTACATGGTACCCATAATTCCATAAATGATTTTACTAGGTCCCATAATATCTTAACCGGGTCCTATAATATGAGTTACCGGTACCAAGACTAACTGGTTAACAAGAGTAAACCATAGGGTGTATACTGGCTATCCCAATCAAGACAAAATGACAAAGAAATGAATCTGAATGAAGAAATACCATCACCTGAAGATGAGTTTCCACCAATGAAAACTCAAAATGCAATTTACGTCAGAAGGTGACTATCGAATTAGTGTCAATTGCCAACAATCTCCCCCTTTGGTATTGATGGCAACACTCATGCGAAAAATAATATTACCTCTAAGTCTTCTCCCACTTTCCTGTACATCCATGCAGTTATTTACATTTGGACTCTCCCCTTGTGATATACATTCATTTTTCACTATACTCTTCCCCCTTTGACATCAATGACAAAGAGGGGTATCCACCAAAATTGCTATACACATATATATACATATTGATTCCTATACATGTTTCAAAATGTCTTCATACAAAGTCTTTAAGAATGAAAAAGAAGTATCCCATTCCTACTTGAGACAACCTAGAATGGAGTTGAATCCATTCAAGAGACTAGCATAATACTCAATGGCCTAGGATTCAATTAGATCCTCCTACTGCATATAAGCTATACACTCTATTTTGTGGCAAAGTAGGTTGTCTAACAAAGGACCTATAAAATTCCAAAGCTATGTTGCTCTCCTCATCATACTATCCCTTTCCTTCTCCAACTTTAAGATTTGATCCACGACTTCCAAAAATGGACCTTCAAGAGAACTTGTTAGGTTTATTGCGCGAGATTGTAAGAATTTGAAATCTAGAGAAAGTGATCTTTACAATCCAAAATTTTCTTGTGTAATGCCCCACCAGGAAACCCCGAAGGGATTAAGCTATAACTCAAGAATGGAGTGCAATAATTTTTTTTTAAAAAAGTTACACCACATTAAGATACAACAAGATATCAAAGATTCAGATTACACAGCGGAAGACATCAACTAACACCTAAAGAGTTTCCCAATGAGATTACTTAAATTTCACAATTCACTTAACTCACACAATGAATCCCATAAGTTGATTATCTTAATAACAAGATAATTCTTAACTAGGCTAATTTCTTTCAAAAGATGGAAATATAAATCACATGCTAATGTTTATCCATTATGATTCATTCATACTTTACATTCAAGCTTTTCATTAAAATATAAGTCATGCATCTAATATTCTAACACACAAGAATTTCATCATAAACTTATGAGATCTTTTCATGCATACTTAATTTCCTTAACAACACTGAATAGAGTCCATTACTCTAAGTTACGTTCTTTCATATTCCAATTTACTGCATTTTAAAAGATGATTGCATACATCCATCTACAATAAATCTCATCTAACCCACTTATGCATTCGATCAAAATGGCACTCATACATGCTAACACTAAACATGAAATATGAGAATAAAAGCATCACATAGCACCAAGATGATCTCAGAGTTCACCCCTAAAGGGCTACATCTTTGGGTCTGCTCAACTGCAAGACCCCTTTGATAATTAATATAGTTAAGAATACAAGAGGTTACACCATTTACAATCCTTCCATCAAGGTGAAACATAAACAATATACAAGAGACCGCATCAGTCAATAAATACATAAACGATCCCTGAAAAGGAAAGGATCCAGGTGAACAAAATCAAAGCTAATAAAAAGGTCCATTAGAGCACCCATAAAACTGAGTCATCACCACCCAAGGTCTAACATGAAACTAGGTACTCACAAGGGCATAGACAATAGGAGGACCCACAAATGTGCTCCTAACAGGACAAAACGACAACACACTAGCGAACGTAGGGACAAGTGTCATCACACAACCTGGTATTGTTACCATGGTAGGTCTTCATAGGTTCTGGCCCCATACACTGGGTTACCCTGGCAACCTAATCCGAGCCTCCAGCCCATCCAAGCCTCATGTGGACCCACACATCCTTTCATGAAGACAAGGATGATGGTTTGCCATTTCAGGCCTTCTCACAGCATGTCAAGTCTGTGTTAGCACTCATCCCATGTGTGAGGCACAATTACCTTACTTAGAGATTAACATTCTAATATACTATTAGGTTATCACTTATTAGACTCACTTTCGATGGGTTACCCGGCAGCCACTTTGGGCGCGGCCCCCAATCAAAAGCCACTTTCCCATACGACACTAGACTATACTCAAACGAACTCAAAACCAAGACATACAAATGGTCAGATGAACAGAGTTCAAAATGGAGAAATCCACCATTTGGTAAAACATGACTCCAAGAGATACACTTACTGACGGTACTCGAACCAGAGACCTGACAAACTATGGTCAACCATGAATCATCATTCGACACCCACACAAAGGATATTACCAATTACGACACTACCACAAAACAATAGTCAAACTCGAAACCGAGAACTGGAATAGGTACCCAAATCAATCCATACGACAAGGTCCAATCAAACAAATCAAAACTTGCCATTACTTAAGCAAAAGCAAATACAAAAATTAAACTCGCATAGGCAATAATCGGAAAAGACAATATTTTCCCATATTGATTTAAACATAAAAGTTGATCCAATTCTCTAATTGATCTAAGTTTTCAAAAAGCATTGACAGAAAAATCACCGTTACCAGGTGAGTACAATACCACAATCTCAATGGTCCATTCGCCTATATCTCAAAACAGAGGAAGATTATAACTATACCATTTATTTTACAAATTGAAAATACCATTAACTCGCCAACATTCCAAACAATACATTATTAATTTCCAATAGTATATCGTTTAAATGATCCAAATATCCATTGATAAAATATTTCATTTACTTCTCAATTACTCAAATGATATGTTCTTGAATAAAATATTATTTAAAAATAATCAATTAATAAATATATTTTATTTCAACAATTTCCCAATAAAATTATATTCTTTTTTTTTAAAACAATACTTCCTCAATTAGACAAATAACCAAATTAACTATTAATTAAGGTATATATTTATTAATCCAAGATTAATAAAATATAACCAATTAATATTTAATTGCGAAATTAGCAATTCTAGAATTTAATTAGAAAAAGTGCGTTAATCATAAAATGAAATTTGAATATTAATTAACATATATATTCCATTATACAATTAATTAATATCAAATTAATCATGAAATATAATTTATGCCACATTAATCATAATTAAAAATTAACATTAAATAATATTAAAATATTATATATATATTTTTTTGATTAAAAAAAATACATAAGAAAAAATGCATTTTTTTAAAACTAAAAAAAAAGCATTTATATGGGGGAGGGTACCCACGTGGGCCCCCCCCTTGGGAGCTCATGCTTCCCCTTGGGGAAGCACTGCTTCCCCTTGGGGAAGCACTGCTTCCCAATGGGAGCATGCAGCCCCCATGGGAGCGCTATTGTTCCCAAAGGGAGCACGCAGCCCCCATGGGAAGCACTGCTGCCCAAAGGGACATGCAGCACCCCTCCACGTGGTGGGGAACTCTCCCACGTGGTTGGGGTTTCAAACATTTTTTTATTTTTTTAAATTGTTTACTGTGTAAAACACAGTCTAATAAACCCGTCTCCCAGAGACTAAAAAGAATTATTATTTTTTTTAAATTTATTTACTGTGAATAAAAAACACAGTCAGTCTCCCAGAGACTTAAAACAAATAATTTTTTTTTTTAAAACAACACAGAAATTTCCAGAATATGAGAGGTTTTCAAAATTGAAAGGATAATCCTTTTGGGCATAAGAAAGCTCATTTTCCATGCAAGGATGCAAACAATAAACCAATACCAACTAATTCCACAATGATTCATAACCTTGAGGCAATCAATAGAGAAATTAAAACCAAATAGGATGAAGAACATCCAATGCCCATTTTTTTTTTAAATTTAAACAATAACTAATTGATAACCAGAATTCCTACCTCAGTAAGCATTCCTGGAAAGGATCTGATGAAGAGCCCCAACCTGCAGCTCAAGAAATCCTTTTCCTTCCAAAATCCCCAAATCTTTCATCCAAAATATTTTCCAAAAATATATTTTTCTCCAAAAAATTCAATCCCCAATATTTTCCAAAAGTCTAGGTTATATGGAAAAGTTTGACCAAAAATCTCATTTTTGGATTTAAAATTTTTATTTAAAATAAATCACAAAAATCTTTATTTTCCAACTATATCAATATATTCACTTGATTTTCAATCTAAAATTGATTTCTTCAATTAACTGAAATTAACCTTTCTAATTTAAAAAGCCAACAGAATACAATTAATTCTATTGCAATTAAATTCAAAACTTTCTTTTTCAATAGCATATACATAACCAATTTAATATTTAAATTTAACCATTTAATTGAACTTGCTCCCAATTTAAATCGAGCAATTCAAATTAACGATAAATCACATAAAGAAATCCTGTTTAATTTAGTCCATTAATCTTTAATGCACAAACACATATTTTATCAAATTAAATACTAGGGACTAAATTACTCAATTTAACCATACACACCAAACATGCAAACCAAGAAGGTCAACCAGATAGACGACTCGCAAACCCAAACAAAAGGGAATATTGACAACGACTGACGATGCTCACTTGAGCACGACTATGGTCAACTAGGGTCTTACGACCACCTAATCCAACTCTAAGGATTAAAGAGGTACACTCAAACCTGCAAATCCAGGTGAAGACGAACCTTGCACTCATGCGGTGTGGTACCTGAAATCTCCTGCAACCAAGAGTCGTACATGCATACATATATAAACTTAAGGAAAGCGTTAGCCCGATATAATAACACGAAATAGGAGAATTAATTAACTTGCATACAAACTGGTGCGAAAACCACATTATCAGCTATGCACTAAATCAAAACATCTGACTATAATCATTATATTATGATAAACTAACCAAGATTAAACCAAGATTAGAAATTGATTAGGGCAGGGGTACTACATTCTCCCCCCCTAGGTTCCGACTTACTCCTGGAAGTCGTAAGGCTAGATGGAGAACATGTCGCACACATCAGCTCTAAAACTCATTCAACAAAGATCAAATTGCACATAGAAATCATTCCATAAATAAATGAAATATTATTGCTAAATCCTTTACGAATGCCATTACCCATTGGCAAGGTACATCTAAATCCATACATTTCTTATAACATTCTAGGAGTTATCCACAATCATAGCAAAGAAACAAGAATTTTCTCCCTTTCATTACACCAAATTAAAGCATTAAAAGAGGTAAGCAACAATTCCCATACTCATCTACCAAATATGACAAGAAAACATGCCATCATGATCAATTTCTTTTACCAATCCATCTTTTTCACAAAACTTTATCGCATAGAACTAGTTCAAAATTTTAATTTCTACAACCAAGTTAACTTTCATGAATTAAGAGCAACACAGATAACTCAATTGTTTACACTTGCCAGGCACACAAAAACCTTTCCAAAGACTATGTCCCATAACATAGTGACAAGTTAGCACAATTTACTCCATGATACACATAATAACCATCCACATAACTGGAATGCACAACTCAAAAGGCCACATGTGAGCATGTCTAATGCTCGGTCAAAGATAACATGCACAATCAACATCTCTATGCCTGATCTCAGAATGACAATATGATCTTAAATATCCAATATCTCACTCAAAGGCTCGATGGTGCTAGGCACACCATAGCAGTGCTACCTTCCATACAAGACCTTCATGAACATCCCTTATTGAGTAAGGTGGTTAGCCTCCAAGAGATAGTCACCACACATAGGTAGGTAGTGGATCCTAGCTGCATCATAGCCTCACATACCCCCATCCTCAAGGTTCCTTACATCCACTTCCTTGTACACACTCAACCAAGACTGTCTCATACGTCCTTGGAATTTCACATTTCAACACAAGACTAGCATATGAAAACAATAAGGATAAATCAGTTTAGCCACCAAAGTACAGATGAATAAAGATAATAAATCATCAATTCCAACAGTAAGACAATAAAATAATCCAGAATTGCAACACCAAATCAAAAGTGCAAAAGATCACAAGATCATGGCTAAACCTTCAAAGTCAAAGTAAAAATAAATTGGTAGTCCCCAAAGAAATACAATATCACAACTGCACATAACATCACTATGTGACTAGCATCTAGCCACCAACAAGGAAGGAAGGAACAATCATCTAGCTATTGCAGTAGCTCATCATGTGGTGCGATATAGTCACACTACCCACATGGCATGGCGGTGTGCACCTCGACATCACCCCACATCACATCGTCATGCGGCATGGCAATACCCCAAGTGGAGAAGACAAGAAATGGGCATATCCTGCATGGTAGTGTACCTCACGGAAACAAGCATGCGCAGGTCACGTCCCGCATAGCGACATATCTAGAAGGATACTCGCCGTAGCCAGAGGTATACATGACTAGGGTCCACCCACATGCCCACCAACACATACTAACTAGCAGCACATGTGAATAAACCTACCTTTCATGAAGACAAGGCAAAGGATCCTCCAAATCACACCATCACTATACACAAGAATCACCATCAATATGCTCAAATAAAGGAGGGGAATAGGCTATCACACATAAACCTATAAATAGATTCATCAAAAGGGAAAGTATTGAGTACACCTTTGATACAGTTTTATAGTACAACTATATCATTCCTCAAAATAGAGAAGCTAAAGTCACTTCGCGCCGACTTTACTCGTACACCAATCCATACTATTCAAGGAATGGTGACTTCTAATACTACCCCTTAACATACTGAATTACCCACAACCTGAGGTTTGGTATTCAGTAGGGACACAAATAAGAAACATCACATGAACAGTATGGTTTTCCATACTCATAAGCAACATATGCTCCATGGTTGATTACTTCACCAATCCATGGGTACATATAATAAGCACTGGTTTCTTACAATACACACAATTACAATAGTACTGGTTTAGTCACATTTATGGGGAGTACTTTTCAGTACGCTAACATCTATTCAAGGAAGATTTTAATTATGCTTTCCACATGAATAACTGAATAAAGTTTACTCTAGATTTAGGTACTGAAATTATTAACAATTCACAATTACATAAGGAAATAACATCATTCTTATATCTTTCTCGAATCTCACTAAGCATTCGTAACTAAATTACTAGCTATGGAAATTCTTTTCCCAAAGAGCACTTTCATTATTCAATATGAAGCCACAATGCAATAGTACAATTTCACATGTTTTATAAACATTCTCTTTAAATCAATGCATTCTTTAATACCATTTCTAAAAATCTGATACCCTAGGCAAAGAGAAGGGAAAGAGAGTTGGATAACCAAACTATTTCCTACAAAGACACAAGATCAACAAGATCACACTATAATATAAATTTCTCACTAAAGGCCTATCATTTCAATTGCATGGTTTTCATTTCGTTACCATTTTAGAAGGATGCCAAACATCCTAACATGACATTTCCAATCATTATGGTTGCAACAGAATGTTCTAGTTTTCCAAACAACAGAGATCAAAACAAGCAATCTTTCAATAATACAAGACCTCTTGAGAACACTCACTATTATACTACAATACAGACACATGTCATAATTTGCAACCTATTATAGAAAATTGAATTACGATTAGAAGGTAAGCAAGGAGCTATCAACAAAATAATACATACTAATGCATACACATCAAACAAGCTTTTCATTTGTACTTTCCAAACATAATAAGGTAATTACATATACCCAAAAGCAAGTTCAATGGAGCATTGCTAAACTAAATTCTCGATCAACTTGGTTTACTGAAACACATCAACTAATCTTTCATGGAACACATTAATACACTCTCGAAGCTACTATAACATGTTCCCTTTTATACATCTTTTACAGACAAAGCAGTTTCACATAACAACTATCCACATATTAATGCACATTACTTAAGATAAAATTTAATTATGTTACTCCTACAAAACACATGCAAAATTCTTTAATGTAAACATACAGTTTTCTCCCAACAACCAATATTAACTTTCAACCCAAAACCCTTTTATTATTTAAAAACACATAAGCATCATAGGGTTCACACAAGGGTTCAAGAAGTCACACCTTCTCTTACAAAAAGAAACCTCATATAAGAGATAACTTACACATATCCCAAACATTTTAATTTCTAGAAAGAGAGAGAGGAGGAAGGGTGATAATCATTCAATTTTCTACAAAATAAGCATTCAATAACTACCATACTAGTCCTTCAAGCGAACAACACTAAGCTAGATCATAATCTTAAACAAGCATGATTCGCACTTTCAGATTCAAGACAAGCACTGACCAACCCAAATGGATTAGTCTAAAGAGTACAAGATTCAATAAGGAAGGTTCATAGACTCTCTTTCAGAATATGAGTAATCGTAGACCAAGACATAGTGGAATCGAGTGCATTTAATGCCTATTTTACCTAGCCACACGAATCTCGATAAGGTCAAAGGAGGTATTTAAAGTATTTTGCGCGGTTATTTTTCACTTACTAGTTTTCAAAGTGTAGAGCAGAGCGAATCAAAAGGTGATCAAACATTTCCAAGAGTGAATTCAAGGTATTTAGCATAATCTAAACTGCATTTTTAGCAGTTAACCGATCAAAGTCAAGTTGTGAATATTTGCAAAGTATTGACTAAGTTGGAAGCATTTTCTAGTTATTTGGAACCCTAAGCTATTTTGTAAGTAGAATTTCAAGTTTGAAATGGCTCCCAAGGTATAGAAACCTATTATATTAGAGAGCATTAAGAAGCCTACACTGAAATACACCTTACCTCCCAAGGTGGCATCCGAACCTGATGAGAAAACTGCATTCTCTCTTATTTCAAATAGGGTTATGTTGATCGAAGATGTTAGATTTTATACCAAGGGCCGAGTTGATGAGCTAGGTCATGCTGAGATTAAGGATATGTATGACAAATTATGCACCAATGGAAACCTAGATAGCAAGTTTGAGCATATCATAGTTAAGGGATTGACTAAAGCCCTAACCTATCCTCGAGTCTTCAAACCCCAATGGGTCAAATTTGTCTCGAGTCGAGTGCATGACAATTTTATGTGGTTAGACGATCAACCTTTCAAGATCACTAAGGAGATTATTGACATGATAACCAAATACCCTATATTTGAGCATGCCCGAGCACAGAAGATGATTTCACAGAAGGAATTGATAACATTAACAGGTGTTGAGTTTGATAGCAGAGGTCTTAAGTTGAACAATGTGACTGATGCAGAACTCAATTTTTCTATTAGAGTTATTGGTTATTGTTTCTTCCAGTCTACAAGAGAAAAATAGTGTACCGTGTGCAGCTGTAGATTTGGCTTATAAAATTGTTAAAAAGGTTATTCAAATTGATTTATGTGAAGTATTATTGAAGAATCTTTTTGAAAATATCAATACAATAAGGAAACCGAAGAAGAATAATATTGCAAACACACTAAAGTTTGGGTCACTCTTAGTGTGTATGTTCTTCTATTTTCAGAAATTCTTTCCATCAGTCGGCAACATTGTTTGGGAATTACACCGACCTATCACCCATCCAATAAATGATTTCATCAATCAGCTAGGTGATAATTTCAATATGATAATGGATGATTACTTCAATAGATTCCAGGAAAAGATGCATAGCAGGTATAGGATTCCACCTCAGCTAGTGGAAAAGTACAAGGATACTATATGTTTTGAATTGGATACCAACTACTATTATGTCAATGCAGTAGAACCCAGGACTCAATCATTATCACCTATGGGTTATGAGATAGATTTTGACATTGCTCAACAACAGATAGATGCCTTTTTAGCACTTCCAAGGCATGCTACCAGGAACATGTATGACACCTATGAAGAGGTGAAAGAAAAAGTAAAAATGAGCATTGTAGCACCGAAGGCTGCCAAAAAAGCCACCAGAATGATCAAATATTTAATTGAAAAGTTTGGAGAAAGTTCTACCTCCACACCTACTAAGCCAGCAAGAAGGAAGAGTGATCAACTTTCGATCGAGGAAGAATTTGAAGCTCAAGAAGCAACAATTACACTGAGCACCGAGTTAGCAAAGGGAAAATTTTTAAAAAGAAAGAAACAAGATACAACCGAGGTGTCACGCACCAAGCTAGCAAAGCGACCGATCACTAGATCATCTGTTGCATCACCCGGTAAGAAGCAGAATAATGTAGAAATGCCTAAGGTTACAAAAACTTATAGAAAGAAGAATAGAAGACTAATTTTGGATAAAGAGGCAAGTGACACAGAGTCAGAAGATGCAAATAACTTCAGGTTGTAAAAAGCACAAAGGAAAATGTACATAGTGTTGACAATTTTTGTGCAAAATTAAAGAAATATGGTGGATTTGGGTCATTTAGCTATGTAAAATATGATATAAGAACAAATGAAGAGAAGAGGCAAATAGAAGAGACTGTAATTTATACACTTCTCAAGTTTCGAGTAGTTCCATTGGAAGTGGCTGGTTTTCTTCCAAAAGCATTGCACTCACACATTGATAATAGATGGAGATATGCTATGGACTTGGAGAAGCAAATAAGAGAAAGAGTTTTGGTTCATCTCTTTCTAGATATGCCGGTAGATGACATAAGAGATCATTTGAAAAACTACCAGACAAATTTTCAAGTAAAACAAAGGGCCTTGAAAATGATGAATGGCCTATATCTTGACGTTGAAGAACAAACTAAAGAAAAATGGAAGAAAATATTCAAGATTCAGGCTGGAGAGCCAAAAGGTGAAGTAGAAATAGTTGACATCACCAACCAAGATCCTACTTCCACTATTCAGTCAGATGAGGATGTAATAGACACTGGAGCACAGGAAGGAGAAATGATAGAAGGAAGCTCCTATGCCAAATTGATATCAAGTGAATCAATTGTGGAATAGGTTAAGCCCTATCCTCCGATCACCCAACAAGTCACAGCCAAGAAACTTCAAGACACAGATCAAGGTATAGAGGATCAAAAGGTTAAACCAGATGATTCTACATCTCAGGCCACTAGCAAGAAAACTTCCCAAGTACCATCAAGCATCGAGACAATTGCCATTGAAACTCCGAGCAAGGAAACATCAAAGGATACATCAAAAGCTACATGAACTGACAAAAGTGTTGCCTCTACTAAGCAACCTACTGAGGAAGGACAAGCCTCAAAATCCATTGTACTCATTCAACCGGAGAAGAAATCATCATCAAAGGAGAAGAAAGAAAAGAGACACAGTTTTAAGATAGATCTGTCAAAGCCTATTGTGTTATCAAATGTTGACATTACAAAATTGAAAGGGCAAGCACTGATAAAATTCGGTGAGCTTTGTAAAACCAAAGTAGAGCAGGAAAGACAAATAGCTATTCAGCAGAAGAACCGAGTACTTTAGAAGGTCAAAACATTATTGATAGACATGACACCTGAAGCTACTATCAATAAAAATGCTGCCATCCATGTGCAACTAGATGAACTACTCACTCAATTGGAGGAATCAAGAGCAGAAGCATCAAAATACCTTAGCAAATTGAAAGAAAAAGAGCTAACTGCCCAGATGATTGAAGAAGTGCAGAAAGAAATTGCTATAGGTAAAATAAATCTTATTGAATTCATTAATGAGTTGTCCCCTCAACTCAAGCATATTATTTATTTATTCCAAAAGTTATGTACATTCTCATTCTTCATCAAAGATATCTAGAATAAGACTGAAGTCATTGAAAAAGAGATTACCGATCTCTCAAATAAATTGATTACCAAGCCAGATTCTCTTCAGAATTTTTATACATGGCTACAAACCCTTATGGCTCAACAGTTAGAACTTTGGAATGAAGAGCATAAAATAAGGATGGATATCATGACTCTTCAAACATTATTTATTCCCCATTTGTCATCAGTTCAAGAGCAGATCAACCGAGCTACCCAATTGTTAACTCAAGTAGAGGGAAGCACTTTAGATGGTTTGATCACACTATCAGCTGATATTACAGATCATAATACAATACTGGAAAGTGTCAAGGATGCACTTACCAAAGCTCTTACAGAATCTCGTACAAAGTATAAATCTATTTTTGATCAGTTGCCCCCACCAAATGGTAACTAGTTTTAATGTTTGTCAGAAAGGGGGAGTGTACCAAGTATACAAAGTATCTGAGTGTACAGAGTTTATCATATATATCGAGTGTACAGTTGAAATTGAAAGGGGGAGCATGGAACATCAAGAGCATGGAATACAGAGCATGGAACATCAAGTTATGTACAAAATATTGATAAGGGGAGTATGTATTTGAACAATGTATATACTGACATTTCATTTTATTTTGCAAGTATGTAGATTTTGTGTTATGACTTTGAAAGGAGTTTTGTCAAACATACCATACTAATGTCAAAAGGGGAGATTGTTTCTATTTACTAAGTTGTCATTAGTTTTATGCCCAAAGTCATTCTATATACACTAGTCAGTTTATATTACCGAAAAGTCCGGTTGCTAAATAACAAGGTTATCGATGTCGGTTACAGAAGAGAGACAAGTCACTGAGATGATACACACCGAACTATGAATTGAGATGAATATAGAATGTCTACCGAGTAAAGTTCATATGTCTACCAAGCAACAAAGAAGGAATACCGAGTTAATCTGAACCGAGTGGAAATGTGTTACTAGATTCAATGAACCTAGACACACATGTGAAACATGTTACAAGATTCGAGAACATGAACCGTTATTACATAGGAAATTGCATTTAAAGATTTTGTATGATTTTGAGGAAGAATATCCAATGAAATAATTTCTATGTTCATTCATTCAATAAAAAATGTTTGTTTGATCGAAACATGAACAAATCACCATCTCAGAGATCTATATAAATAGAATGATTTGAATATTTGAGAAAATGCGATGATAATCAAGAAAGAAGATTGACATAGATATTCAAAGGTTACCGAGAAGGTTTCAGAGAACAGTTTAAGGGACAAAGTATATAGAAGTGGTTACCGAGTTTATTCATCAATTACCGAGGAATGCTATGAGCAAGGTAATTTTATATTGAGCACATAGAGTCTACTATAACATTTCAGATGTGAAGTTCTAGATATTTTGTAAAGATTTTGATTGAATTATTAAGTTGTGTTAGAAACCTTTAACAGGGTAAAAGACTCTAATAAAGTCTATAAAGTCTAAAGCCCTTAACCAGGTACAACATTTTGTAAAAGTGTTTCTAAATTCCTTTAGCAAGGTAGATCTAAAGATCTTTATACTCCTAATAGGGTAAGCTATCAGAAATAGCTAAACATGTAGCTCTAACCGAGCAATCTTGATTACTGCAGTAGTGAAGTTGTGGGTGCCATCCCCACCACAGTTTTTCTCTCTAACCAAGAGTTTCTGCGTGACCAAAAATCTTTGTGTTATGGAGTGAAATTTTGATGGATGTTATTTCTATGATTATGTTTCAGTATTATATATTTATGAGATTAGCAATACTTAGTTTGTGTTTATCAGTAAAATTGTTTTTCAAGAAAAGTTTTGAAGTAGTGAATCACCCCTCCCCTCTAAGTACATTAGCTTTCCAAGTCAGATCTAACACAATTGTTATCTTAGGAGTCTTCTTGGGTGGCTCCTTCTCTGTTTCCTTCTTATGACCTTCCTTTTTCCCTTTAACAACTCTAGCAAAACACATCTTTCTTTTTTGGAGCTTGTTTGATTTCTTCTTCTGATTTGGTCTCCTCTGAAGATACTTCCATATACTGTCTTGGCGGTTTCTTCTTCTTCTTCACTGTTTCCTTCATCTTGGGGCTAGAAGGCCTGCTGGATTGTTCTTCTGGTTGTTTTGGTGGATTAGTTGTAACCAGGACAACATTAGGTGTAGCCCGAGCTACCTTCTTTGCCTCTATGACCTCTTTTCTCTTATGTTTCTACTCTTCCTTCCTCTAAGCCTCAAGGATTTTAGCCTTTTGATCAATCTTTGTCGTGTCATGACCTTTACTTTTTAATTGCTCTGCTGCAACTCTTGTCATTTTATTTTTGATAGCGGATGCAACTTATTCCTGGTGAACTTTTAAACCCTTCTCTTGAGTAGTGCCAAATTTCTCTTATTTTTCATCAACATGAGCTTTGAGTAGTTGTTGTGCATATGCATCCAGTGTGGCCTCATCTACCTCATAGCCCATAGGCATAATCTAAATTGTTCTGGGCTAGATTACCTCCATCATGCATTCATCCTTGTTAACCATGAAATAGATTGTATCCTTATATTTTTCAACAATTTCTTTTGGAATCCTTACTCTATTTTTCATTTCTTCTTGAAAAGTTTTGAAAAAGGCCCACAAGTTATCATTCTATTGCTTGTCACCCTATCGGTCTAATATTTGTGCTATTTGAGTAGCAACAGGTCTATCACATGCCCATTGCATCTTCCCATAACTAGGTACCATATTCAAAAAATAAAAGGTTAAACATATAATCAGAGAACCATACCAGAATGTATTCTTCTTATCTTACATAATCTTCCAGAGATTGGTCATCAACTCCTTGAGAAATATTGCATAAGTCATAATGTAAATCTTCTTTCACCATCTGATATGAAATGGGAATGGCAGTTCCAGAGACAGAGTTTAACCGGTTGGATTGATAAACCTTGTATCCAATCACCATTGAGAAAAATTTGACATCAATATCCCTGATATCATCAACTCGCATAGATTTGTCATCATATGTTGTGTCGGCAAGTTTTCATAGATCTATATTTGATATTGACCAAATCCCTGGAGAACCTTCAAACTTGTGAAGGCATGTGATATTCTTGATCACTTATTTTGTAATTTCGAGGGTTTCAACAAACGATAAATACCTTAATATCTTATCGGAGGATGAAATTCTCTTCAGATTTAGATACTTGTACAAATCTCCTTAGGACTCTTGAATGCCTTGGAAATCGCTCTTCAGAATACTAGATCACTGTGTGAAGAAATGATTTAACTTTTTACCTTATATCGCCATTAACCCTAATTTTTCACTATCATAAATGCTACCAGAGAATCTGATTGGATCACATAATCTGCATGTAGGTTCTAGTAAACACTTGAATTCTCTTGAGTGTCTATCCCCAATCATAGTTCCCTGAGTACAGATCTAATCTGGGGTGTTTGGATGATCTTCAATGATTTGCCTACCCCTAAGGCAAATTGCTTTAGTTACTGGTTGAAGTTCTTGCTTTTGGTGCAAGACCTATTGGATCTACCAGTTGATCTGTCAGTTATGTCTCTAATTTCTGAACCTATCTTCTCTCATGATGCTTTCTAATATGTTCAACCTTTGCCTTTCCTTTCTCATATGAATTCCCATTAGCTACTAGTGGATTCTTATCCCTACAATACTTAGCAATATGTCCAATATTGTTGCATGCATAACAAACAATATTGTTCTTTTGAATTGCTTTGTTATACCCTTGATTTCCTTTTGATCTGCATCAGTTAGCCATATGCCCAAATCTACTACAAGCATGACATCTAATATTTCCAAGACCGGTGAATGATGCATTGTTCTGATTATTCCTATTTCTGCACTGACTTGCTATATGACCATATTTATTGCAAACAAAGCATGTACCATTGAATTTGTGAGCATTAGGTTGTCTTACTGATGATTTCTAGTTTTGGTTGTTGGCATGATTCTTCTTCTGATCGGATGATTGATCTTGTTCTGCAATACCAGAGCTTTCTCCTACTTCATATCCAAAACATCTCTTGTCATTAACCCCTCTCTGGATTTTTAGCAATTCATCAAGTCTTGTAGAGCTGGCTTTGAGCTTGTCCTTTTACTCATTTGCAATGGCCAAATCATATATCATGGTTATGATTTGTCTTTCAAGTTTCTATTCATTATTCCTGCATTGAATCAGTTCAAGTTTTAGCATATCATTGTCATGTATTAGTTTGTTACATTCATTTGATCCGTCTTTCAATGCTTGAGCTAGGTTTTCTTCATTCTTCTTCCTATCTTCAATCTCCTTTGACATTCTCATGGTTAGGGATTGCATTTCATTCTTCAAGGAAGTATTATCATGAGAAAGTTTCTGACATTGATCTTTTAAAGCATCTTCTTCACCACTACTCTGATTTTGTAGTTGATCACATAGTTCTTTCCTCTTAGCTTGAGCAGATGACAACTTTCCTTGTAATGAAATAATGTATTATTTGTCTTTCCTTAGTTCATTCTTCAATTTGTTGATTTACTCCTTCTCATCATTAAGATCCTCAAGAGCAAGTTGAAGCTATTGCTACAAACCAGTTTTCATTAATTCCAAGTTCTATATCTTCCTCAAGTTGTTAAACTTCTTTTGAGGAACAAGGCTTTGATACCAATTGTTGGAATCCAAGAACACTGAGAGAGGGGGTGGTGAATTAGTGTTCTACTAGTAAAATAATTTCTGAACTTATTGCTAATCAATCAGATGACAAAATATAAAATTAAAGAGCAAAAACAAATCAACACATAAAGAAATACCATAACACCAATAATTTTACATGGAAAACCCTGTAAAGGGAAAAAACATGGTGGGGCTGATACCCACAATATCTATATGCTTGATCAAGGTATACAAATATTATGTAGAGGGGTATGCACATGCATACAGGCTCATTGCCTAGATCTCACTGCTCAAATGGAAGTCTCGCTGACTTACATGACATTACACAATGATTCACAAAAAAATGAACTTAGATGATGCATCTAACCACGCTAGATAAGTTTCGGTTTAAGCTCTAAGAAACCCCATTGAACCGGTGATACTGATACTCTATTATGCTACCAGTTAGGATTGTACACATGCAACTGCGCACAAATGCTAACATCACTAACCAATTTTCATGCTATCAAACTCTGACCCTTTCACATCACAAATCTCATCACAACCATCATATCGATGTATCCAATCCATCGCTAAGTGATCTCCCTTAAATACCCTTATAACTTGTTCATCAAGTTGGCCTCATACTAAAAACAAACCTGTTGGCTTCCTCCTTAATCATGAAGTATGTTATGAATTATCATGATGATTTGACTTGATGTCGGCCTACACACTACCCATAATTCCACAAATGATTGTACCAGGTCCCATAATATCTTAATTGGGTCCTATAATATGAGTTACTGGTACCAAGACTAAACGGTTAACAAGTGTAAACCATAGGGTGTATACCTTTTTTGCCCAATCAAGATAAAATGATAAAGCAATGAATCTAGAAGAATAAATACCATCACCTAAAGATGAGTTGCCATCAATGACAACCCAAAATGCAATTTACCTCAGAAGGTGACTACCAGATGAGTGTCAATTACCAAAAAATTTGGAGGAGGATATTTATATGACTCGACTAGAGCACTATGTGGTAAAAGGTAAAAGTCATTTGGTCTATAAGTTAAAGAAATATTTGTATGACCTTAAATAGAGTCCTATGATGTACCAAAAATTTGATACATATGTGTTGAGTTTGGGATTTTAACGTTCTAAATCAGATCACTATGTGTGTTCCTTTTACAATTGGAATAAAATTATCAATTTCAGGTTATCCTACATCCCTAAAAGAGATGGAAGACATGAGAGGATTGCCTTACCAGAGTGCAATTGGAAGTTTGATGTATGCTATGGTCTATACTAGAAAAAAACATTGCCCAAGCAGTGGGATTAATTTCTAGATATATGTCTCATCCTGGTAGATTTCATTGTCAGGATGTAGTTAAAAGATTCTCTAGATAGTTTAAGGGTACCTTAGAGTATTATTTGTGTTATCATGGTAATTTGGTAGAAGACATGATTTCCCTTGATATGCATGGTTATGTGAATTCAAATTAGGTAGGTGATATTGATAGAAGAATATCCACCAGTGCTTATGTGTTTACTTTATTTGGTGGTACAATTAGTTGGATGAGTAAGCAACATCATGTGGTTACTTTATCTTGTATAGAAGTAGAGTATATGACAGCTACTCATGCTTGGAAAGAATCCATTTGGCTTAAAAGATTGTGTTAAGATATTGAAATAAAACAAGGCAGAATTATAGTTTATTGTGACAGTCAGAGTGTGATCTACCTAACTAAGAACCTGATATTTCATGCCCGAACCAAGCACATTGATGTTCAGTATTATTTTGTCAAAGATATGGTCGAAGATAGAAAGGTGAACCAATTGAGGCAGAAAATTTGATGAATGTTGCATATTCTCTAACTAAGGTTATGAGCACAGAGAAATTCAGATGGTGTTTGGAGTCTATGGGCCTCATGGCCCCTAGAAATTAATTTATTGTGTAGATAGTCCCTTTTCTCTTTTAAGGTGTTTGATAAGTGAGATAATGTTGGGAAAATGGTGTCTCAACCTTGTATTTACATGAGGTTACTATTTATAGTAAGTTTTTTCTTTAGCACAAAATTGTGTAAAATTTTCCCCAAAGCTTCGGATTGGCTAGATAAGCATGCCAACGATCATAACTAGATTTGAATATATTTAAGTTTCTATTTTTGAAGTGTGCAATGACAGATTTAAATTTAATTTTGAGGACTTTAGAGGCTTCGAAATGCCTTGAAAAGTGGGCATAACTGGCATAGTGGTTACAAGGTGGTAGATTTAACTTATCTATAATTTTTTATTAATATTAATAAAACTTATATTAAATTATTTTAAAATTAAATAATAAGTTATAATTTTATTTAAAATTAATTAAAATCCTCTATCTAATTAAATTTGATATTATTTAATTGAAGATTAATTAAATTATTTGTAATTCTATAATATTTTAAATGAATATAATTTTTAAAATAAATGTTTAGTGAGCTCATTTTATTCTTTGAATTGCCCAATCATTTCAATCTATAAGATTTCAATAAAATCTATTAAGATTGATTTCAAGATTGGTGATATTCTATTTAAACATATAGTTTCACTAAGTATGTTCCAGTTTTACACACTTAATATTATTCAATTAATTTTTTATTTTATTTTTTGTCTTGGAAACCTATGAGTTTTCAATTATTCTATTTAATAAATAATTGTCAAATTGTAAATTTAGCACAAAATTTTGGTGGCTAAATTTGATGGAAAAAAAAGAGGGGGACAAAACTATACTAATTTTTTTGGGGGGGAATTAGTGTAGCAATTCTAGTATTATAAAAATATTTAATGTTCTGATTAATTAAAAAATAGGTTTTCAGGACCCAAAACCTTTACAACATAGATAGAGAAAAAGCACCAAGAAGAATAGTGCTTTAAAGTCCGCATACAAAAAGACTAGCTAAAAGACCAGCAACTAGAAAGAACAACTTAACAACAAAAAACAAAAAAGAAATAGAGAAGGCACTACATAGTAATTTTCTTCAGCAAATCCTCTGCCTTAATAACCAGCTCGTCATAGGTGGCCCTAACAACTTTCAGGTCTTGCAGATCCTTGTTCAATTTCTTTTCCTTCCTCTTGCTTCTTGTGCGGGTTTTGGGACCCTGAGCTTCCCCTGTTACTTCAACTTTCGGGTCTATGTCCTAGATTTCCTTTTCATCATCCAGTTTGCTGATGAGGGTGTGGGTGTTGTTTGCTGAGATTTTCAGGATACTTAGGCTCTGTTCAGCAATGTTCTTCAAACACTCCTCAATTTTACCAATTTTGGTAACGGTATCTGAGAGGGTTTCATCGCTAGTGTCAGCAAGGCTTTTGTTGGCATTTTTGATGTTCATGTTGTGATTATCATTGATGGACACACACTTGCATTAAGATCCTCTTTATATGTATGAGTCAGAGCACAACTGGTACTTTTTCCAACCGGTATGTTGTAGGTATGTTTTATTATAGCCTTTAGACTATTGATGTTTTGTAGAATGTGTTTACCGGTCTGAAGCAACATGTTGACCCCAAGCGGTATGAGGGATTAAAGTGGCATAACACATTTTTACCAGTCTTCATTTTGACAAACTAGCAACTGGTATTTTGTATGAACTGGTAATACTCTGTGATGAGTTACCAATCGGCATTTTGTGATGAGTTACCATCCACCGATTGTTTGACGTTGCCGACACTATAGTGATGTTTTTTGTGACGTATTACCTAGTATGTCTAGGTTCATTGAACCTAGGAAATTGTAATGTAATCCTATTGGACTGACATGAAATTAGTTTCCTTTACAAGGACATCATGTCTAGGGTTTTATGTTGTTGTTGTTATTGTTGTTGCGATAGTGGATATTGTGGCTAAGGTTTAAGGTGGTTAAGGAGTTGGAGAGATTATGAATGTGTAGAAGACTAAAGTAATGCAATAGAGCATTAAGAATGAGCCATCAAGGATCTAACCAAGCAGTTTGTGCTATTAGCTAGATCAAACACTTGTTGATTACTCACATCTTTGACAAGTTTGAAGCCCTTAACTGGGTAGGCCCAAAAGCCTCATGAAAATCCTCTAACAAGGTGGTTCACATCTGTGAGTCTAAAATCCTCTAGCAAGGTAGTCTTTAATCAGACTTATCACCTAACAGAGATTGAGATTCCTAACAAGATCTGTTTTGGTAAAGAACATTGTAAGACCTTAACCGGTCTGGATCCTATTCTGTAGATAGTGACTTGTGAGTTCCATCTCACCATGGTTTTTCCCATTTGGGTTTCCACGTCCAATATCTTGTGTTATGGTGTTTGTGCTTCTGTGGGTAAATGCATTATTAGCTATTTGGTTTGCATGTTTGTTAATTGGTTTGTCTGTTAAACTATTTTAGCAGTTTACTGCTAGTCTTGTAAAGTGTTTTAGTGCGAAGATTTTTTGCATACTAATTCACCCCCCCTCTTAGTATTCATCAATTGGTATCAGAGCCTACCTTTCTATAAGTTTAACCACTTGGAAAGAGATATGGAGGAATACACCTTGAGGGAATTTACTCAATGGCTCACTCAGTTTGAGCAAGTCTATGATAATCTTATGGTCAAATACAAGGCATCTCAAGCAAAAAGGAGAGAACATGCAGAAAAGCTGATGGAGCTATCTGAAAATAGTCCTATAGATGAAGCAGATATGGAAGCCCTAATTGCAAAAGTAAATAAGCTGAATGAATCAAACTCCAACCTAAGAAAGGAGTTGGAAGGACTGACTATCCATATGTTTCAAGAGCTTGAGAATAAGAGAAAAGCTGAAGACCTAGTGAAAGAAAGAGATTTTGAGATCTCCAAGTTGAAACAAGAGATGAGTGCCCCAAATGCTCAACTCCATGCAAGCAAAGTGGAAAAGGAAGACATGCAAGGAGAACTAAACACTGCCATCTCTGTGAATGAAAACCTGTTGGAAACAAATGCTGTTATTTCCAAAGAACTCTCTGAGTCAAAGGAAATACTTGCTAAGTTCAACAAAAGTACTATCAAGCTAGAGCAAAAGCTTGAATCTGCCAAACCAGTCAAGAATACCAATCGCCTTGGTTATTCCGGTCATGAGGAAGGTGAGACCTCTGGTACAAATGTTGGAGCATCAAAGAAATAACCAGCATCAAAGGATAAAGGTAAGCAAAAGTTTAAACCTATTTGTTTCAACTATCTTAAAGAAGGACATACTACTAATGTGTGTAGGAGTAAGGCTTACAACAATTTTCCTTATTTCCTAAATGATAAGCCTAGACCCTTAAGATTTGATGGTAACTATTATGCATGCAACAATTATGGGCACGAAGGATCTGAGTGTAGGTCTTTTATGAATAACACTGGAAAATGTCCTCAAAGGACCCAAAGAGTTGGTCCTAAAGCTTTTGTGAACCAGAATCACAACCGGTTTAATACCTTCAATCATTAGCCAAGAAGTGGTGGTTATCAAGCAGCAACCGAATGGAGAGCAAATTGTATGATCTATCATGGTCATGGTCATACTGCTACAACATGTAGAAGGAAGAATGGAAACATGAACAATGGACCTTGGAGAGCACCTGGATTGGTCTGCTACCACTGCAACAAACTGGGTCACATTGCTAGATTATGTAGATCAAGAAAGAGCATATCTGATGATATATCAGTCACTCTAGAAGGAAACATTGATGTTGACACTGTTCAAGTAGACATGAACAAAATCTGGAAGGAGAAACCAACAGTGTTACAAGAGGAATTGGTTTCTGCACCTAGTGTGGAAATCACAGAACCAACAAACTAAGCTTCAGGAAAGCTTAGGGGGAGAAAATGGCAAAATATTTTGAACCCCTAGTTTTCACCAGTAAAAGACCTTAACTGGTATGTTATACCTGTCATTTGATAGAAGACCGGAAATGGTAAAAAGGCAAAATTAGGGTTTATGCCCTAATGGAGGAGCATTAATGACGGTAGGTGAGGACTATGTTTAAAAGCATTTTTGAAATCATTTCTCACTATCAGTTTTCAAGCAAAGAAAATTTTTTCAAAGAGCAAAGCGATGAAAAGGCGATTTGAATAGAGATTTGGAGGAATTGAGAAACCACGAAGGGGATTCAAATTCAAACTGGAAATGGTCAAGTGGAGAACACAAAGCGGTGATTCAACAACCGACAGAGTGTGAAGTAAAGGAGAATCTGCAAGCCCTAATTTCATGTGTTTCAAAAGGTATTTCTCGAGTTCTTAAGGTTTCTATCATAGCTTCCACATCTCATACCAGTTCTAGTGCATTTATTGAGTCTGCAAATTTTATTCAATAGAAGTCCAAGTATAATGCCCTATCACAAGTTCTGGCTGGTGTGATAGTAGAAGAGGGAATCTTTGACTACATAGACTGCAAAATAGAAGACCTAGGGTCTCGAGCTATCCACTCCCAATTAGGTTTATTTTGCGGCAAAGATAAGAAGATCAAACCAAAATTTAATATTTTGGAGAAGAAAAAGCTCCACAATGTTGTCTACTTCCTAGAAGATTTTACAGAGGATCACATAATAATTATTCTGAGCAAAGTCCATGGTGATAAGATGTACCTGGAAAGAACACATGACATCACACCACAGGTAATTCATGCAGTCACCATATTCTACAACACAGGGGAAGTGCCAGCCCTAAGAACGGTAAGCAAAACTGAAATGGCCAAGCTCACCGGTTCAACGAGCGACTCACAAGGCATGACAGTAAATCCTATCAAGGATGATTTGGTGAATTATGCGTGTATGGTGATTGGATAGAAAACATTCTCAGCTAGTAGGATTAACTTTTTATC
This sequence comes from Cryptomeria japonica, assembly GCF_030272615.1. Lineage (NCBI taxonomy): Eukaryota > Viridiplantae > Streptophyta > Pinopsida > Cupressales > Cupressaceae > Cryptomeria > Cryptomeria japonica. Next base: position 255,012,468 of record NC_081406.1, read on the forward strand.
TACTGCAGTGGTAAATGTCACTTACCGGATGATAAAGGAGGATGCATCATTTGATCTGTGCACTGGTATCCAGAGACAACTCCTGTTGAATTTGAAGGTAATCAAACAGGATAATGCACTTAGGTTCAAGTTTGGACAACTACTGGTAGGGTTGTTCTTCTATTTCCAAGGCTACTTCCTAGGAGTAGGAGACGTTCAGTGGTCTGGTGACCAACCGGTAACCAAGCAAATCAAGGAAAGCATTGAAGCACTTGGAACCGGTTACCCTGATATTTTGAACAAGTATTTTGATGAGTTCAGAAGGAAGATGAGCCAAAGAGTGAGGATACCAGGAGACATCGTCAACAAATATGAAGATGATATTTTCTCCACCATCCAAGTAGATAAATGCATAATGGAGGTCGTTGAGCCTAGACAGGAAGAAGTGGAGCCAATGGGCTATGAGGTGATATATGACATGCTAGAAGGGTATGCCTCTACCCTTATTGCCTCACCACTTGATCCTAAGGTGAAGAGAACCGACACCTACCTAGATAGGATACCACCGACTGAGGAACCACCAACAGTGAAAGAGAAAGAACCGGCAGTGAAGAAGGCAAAGGCAGTGCCTGCAACATCAACACCAGTTACTACTGCAATTCCAAAAGTTACCAAGCAGTCACCAGCTAAGAAGAAACCAGAAGCTGCACTGGCTAAAGTGTTCTGGAGAAAGAGGAAGACAAGGAACACCTCTCCAGACTCAGAGGAAACTGTGTCTGAGGAAAAGCCAAAGAAAACACATCAAGGAAAGAAGAAGACCAAGAATGAACCGACATCTTCTGCACCGGTAAATATAGATATCTCCTCCTATAAACCTTTGACACATTATCAAAGAACAATAAATAATATTAGGAGAAAAGTGTTAAATGATTTACTTGAGTGTTTTGATGACTTCAATGAGGATGAAAAGGAAGCGGTTGAAAAGGAAATAATTCAGTATTTGTGTAGTAATGACCGGTCGCCCTCAGAGATTAAGTCTCAGACATCGGATTCTTTATATATGTCATTAGATAATAGATGGCGCATTGCCATAGAGAAAGAATAGGAAATTAGAGAGAATGTTTTTGCACAATACTTTCCTGACCTATCAAATTCTGAATTATATGATGTTATTGATCTAAATAAAGGACTCTTCTTCACTAGAAAAAGAAGACTCTGGCTGTTAGAAGGTAGAGTTGTTGATGTCAAAAAAGACACCCATGTGTTTATGGAAACTGCTGTCCAGACTCATAAAGCACATTTGGTCAACCGACAAGCAGAAGAAGAACCAGCTATATCCAAACCAGACAAAGTATTTGATGATGAAGGCAATCTAGTCATTGAACCAATTGACACCATTGATGTCAATGCTCTGGACGTTGAGGATGATACTCAAGAAACACCATCTGAGGCAATAGGATAGAAGCAATAGGATAAACAGGCTGATAAGCAAGCCGAGGATAGATAGGAAGTAGCAAAGGAAGAGGCAAAGCAAAGGAAAAAGGATGAAGAAGAGAAGTAGAAGAAAAAGGAAGAAGAGAAAAAGAAGAAAGATGAAGAGGGAAAGAAGAAGAAAGATGAAGAAGAGGAAAGATGAAGAGGAGAAAAAGAAAAAAGATGAAGAGGAGAAAAAGAAGAAAGATTAAGAGGAGAAGATGAAGAAAGATGAAGAGGAGAAGCAGAAGAAGGATGAAGAGGAGAAAAAGAAGCAAGAAGATGAAAAGAAAAAGAAAGAAGAGGAGGATAAGGAAAAGGAGAAAAAGAAGGAAGCAAAGAGGAAGAAGAAGGAAAAAGAAGATAAGGAACAAGAGAAGAAGAAGGAAGTAGAAAAGAAAAAGGCTGAGGAGGACAAGGAAGCAGAGAAGAGGAGAGAAGCAGAGAAGAAGAAAGTGGAAGAGGACAAGGCAGGAGAAGTGGCGAAGAGCACCTAGATGGAGACTCTGAAGGTAACCGGGAGTCAAGCCAAACCAGCTAACCTCTCCAGTCTTATAGATCTCCAGTGTGCAAGTGAAATAGAGCTAATGTAGAGTATCAAGGTAGCTCAAGAGAGCCTTGAAATCATTCGATGGAAGAAGGAGCAGGATGTAATCCAAGCAGTTGTGGATATGCCTACTGGTTTGATACCCAGTACAAATCTTCCAAACACCGATTCATCACTAGCTAGACTAAAGCTCCTATGCATAGTAGTAGATGATCAGGTGTAGAGCCTTGAAGAGGCAGCAAAGGCTAATGTCAAGAAGGAGCATCAAAAGGCTCTTAATATAGCTATGGTGAAAAAGTTGAATGAGCTCCGAACTGAACTGAAGAAAGAACAAAAGGATATAAGGGACGCTCTAGATGAGGGGAATATGCTACTCAACAAAATCATTCAACCCCTTATGTTCTATGATGATGTGCTAGCTCAGAAGCAAAAACTTGAATAGGACTTGCAGTCCTACTTGAGCACATTCAAGCTGCCTTATGATTCCTTCACAACTTATGGGCAAACCATTCACCGGTTTCATATCTAGTCAGTGAAAATGGAGCAAGAGATCAACACTCGGTCCAGAGATTTGTAAGAGCTTCAACTAGTTCTACTCCCATGATTGCAAATTCTTCAGAAGTGCTATCTGAACCTGGATGCCTTAACTATTACATAGGAAATGAACACAATTGATGCTATGGAAGAACGGGTCTCCTAGATGCAGACAGAGCAAGAAGTAGCCACCTCCCTACTTGAGTCCTGGTCTCTGTTTATGAAACAATTCTTGCAAGACTTTAAATATGTTTTTGACAAGTATCATTTCTTGTTGTCATAAACTTTTATTATTTTTAACATCAAATTAAAACAGGGTTGTTCAGCTATACTTTGTCATTGTTGGCAAAGGAGGAGAAGAATTCTATTGAGAGAAGTATCTGGTAATCAAATTTTGATTATATGCTCTGTATATCTCAAATTTTTATGCTCTTTATGCAAAATTTTTATACATTGTATTGTCAAAGGGATAGTGTATATGCTTAGGGGGAGTAATTTTGCTAATGGCATGATTTTGTTGTAAAACACTTAGATGTCAAAATTTTATTTTCCTAAGTGTTGCCATCAATGCCAAAGGGGGAGATTGTTGGCATTTTTGATGTTCATGTTGTGATTGTCATTGATGGACACACACTTGCATTAAGATCCTCTTTATATGTATGAGTCAGAGCACAACTGGTATTTGTTCCAACTGGTATGTTGTAGGTATGTTGTATTATAGTCTTTAGACTATTGATGTTTTGCAGAATGTGTTTACCAGTCTGAAGCGACATGTTGACCCCAAGTGGTACGAGGGATTAAAGAGGCATAACACATTTTTACCAGTCTTCATTTTGACAAACCGACAACCGGTATTTTGTATGAACTGATAATACTCTGTCATGAGTTACCAACCGGCATTTTGTGATGAGTTACCATCCACCGATTGTTTGACGATGCCGACACTGTAGCGATGTTTTTTGTGACGTATTACCTAGTATGTCCAGGTTCATTGAACCTAGGAAATTGTAATGTAATCCTATTGGACCGACATGAAATAAGTTTCCTTTATAAGGACATCATGTCTAGGGTTTTATTTTGTTGTTGTTATTGTTGTTGTGATAGTTGATATTGCGGCTAGGGTTTAAGGTGGTTAAGGAGTTGGAGAGATTATGAATGTATAGAAGACTAAAGTAATGCAATGGAGCATTAAGAATGAGCCATCAAGGATCTAGCCAAGCAGTCTGTGCTATTAGCTATATCAAACACTTGTTGATTACTCACATCTTTGACAAGTTTGTAGCCCTTAACCGGGTAGGCCCAAAAGCCTCTTGAAAATCTTCTAACAAGGTGGTTCACATCTGTGAGTCTAAAATCCTCTAGCAAGGTAGTCTTTAATCAGACTTATCTCCTAACAGAGATTGAGATTCCTAACAGGATCTATTCTGGTAAAGAACATTGTAAGACCTTAACCGGTTTGACCTTAACTGGTCTAGTTCCTATTCTGTAGATAGTGACTTGTGAGTTCCATCTGACCGTGATTTTTCCCATTTGGGTTTCCACGTCAAATATGTTGTGTTATGGTGTTTGTGCTTCTGTGGGTAAATGCATTATTAGCTATTTGGTTTGCATGTTTGTTAACTGGTTTGTCTATTAAACTGTTTTACCGGTTTACTGCTAGTCTTGTAAAGTTTTTTAGTGCGAAGATTTTTTGCATACTAATTCACCCCCCCTCTTAGTATTCATCAGCTTTTCCTTTCCAGCAAATGCTTCTCAATATTCTCAAACCTGGGGTTAAAAGCATCTTTGATGTCATCAACTTTGGCAATGGTGTTTTTCAGGTCCTCAATATAGTCGGCCATAGTGTTCCCTTCCCTAGTATTAATGGTTTCCAGGATCAAGACTCTGTTGCAGAGCTTTTTGTTTTCATCCTCAGCTTTCTTGTAGCCATTAATGAGCCACTCCATAGTTTCCATGAAACCATGCAACCCCTTAGGAGGAGGGCCAGATGGGGGGGTAGCTTTTCTAGGGGTAACCTGTTCCTCTTTAGGGATGTGGAGGGCAGAAATTGTGTCGACAACCCTAAGAGTCTCTTCCATGGTCTCCTTCTGTAGACTCCAATCAGCTTCCAGGGCCTTTGCTTACTTGTCGGCTGCCGGATCCTTACTAGCCTCCTCTTTCTTCTTGTGCTTTTTCCTAGTCTGGGTATGGTCTTTTGTTTTCTTCTTTAGCAACCCTTTAGGGTTCTCCTTTTTAGAGTCATCTGAGTCCTCCTCTTCTGAAGGGATGTTGATTAGGGGTCTTCTTTTTGGCTTTTTGCCCTTAGAGGAAGAGGGTCTTGTTTTACTGTATTTCCTCTTCTTCCCACTTTCATACTCTGAGACATCAGTGCTATCCTCTGTGTCAGTTGAAGAATCACTATCGAATTCCTCTTCCTTAGAAAAGGCAGAACCATACATCTCTTCCTCAGAATCCACAGAGGGTTGCATCCTCATAAAAATATTTAATGTTGACATGTGGTTCAAAAAGAGAATCTTTGTCAATGGGCCCTTGGTCTACTAGTGAAGTTGAATGGCTCCAAATGAGCCCACCAGGGATCAAGTCTTGCTGAGTGCAAGGGTTTGACATCATAAGGGATGAGGTCAGGGTCGTTCCCTGGGCGAATTTGGCAGAATGGATACCCCTCAGTCCTTGGCTCTTAGTCGAAGAGGTTCATCCTATTGGCTCGTGCCCCCATATCGGGTGGCAAAAAACACTTTGTGAAGGCCCTCGCTAGGTTGGCAACTCACGAGCTTCATGCCCTTGCTCGACTATCATGCTCATAGGTCTAGACCTCCATCAAAAAAAAGAAGAGAATCTTTTTTTTTGTGTTAATTGTATACCACTATGATAGGGGAAAGAAACACAAAAGTATCTTTTTAGTCAAATATGGAGAATTGTTCTCTTTTATAACATTGTCTATTTTACTTTCTGATAGTATATATTTTACTTTAATTTATTACTTATCTTATTTACTTAAAACTTATTTTATTTTTATTTTAAAACTATTTCACATGTGTTTTAATTTATTGAACAAAACTACTTCTATTTATTTATAATATTTTTCATTTAAGTTCATAAAAATATTTTACATGGTTTATTTTTATTTAGGAAACTAATTTTATTTATTTTGTATGCAACAAAAAATAAGTTATAGGTATAAGATTTTTTATTTGCTTAGAAAACTATTTTACATGCTTTCTTTATTTTATTTAAAAGTTTTTATTATTTATAAGATGTTAATATTTAATTTTAATGAGTTTCAAAAATAATTTTCAATTTTGTCATTATAGAGAATTATAAATGTACATTTAATTCTTGTGCATGCATTTTCCTTATAACAATCTCTAATCTAGCATACCATTTATGAAACATAGATGATGGACTATAGTAACAGAAAAAGAGAGGTCGGTCCTCAACAAATAGAAGCTCAAAAAAAAAAAAAATTGTAAAAGAAGTCGAGACTACTATGCTTGTCATAGAGATGAAATAATTGCTCATAAATGTCTAAAAATATATAGATAAACAAGGACTTCAAGAATACAATTGACAATAATATGCAACACATGAAAACACCCAGAAATGAAATGAGACAAAACTTGCGACAACATCAAACAACAATACTAACTTCACAAGAATATTAAAAATATTTTGAGAGAGAATAGATTCATTATAAAGCTTAACAAAATGCATTATATGCAGGGAATGATATCCTGACATGCCTCTACCCTCATCAAATAATACTACTATTTGAAAAAGATGTTTCAACGAGAGGGGCATACATCAATTTTCCTCACTCAACAACATAAATCCAGGAGAGAAACTAGTTGTGTTGAAAAGACTAACCTAGGTGGAAGAAATGCTCATTGCTAGAGTAAACCCAGTACTACAAGTAATTCATTCTCTTGGAGGCTAGTATAAATATAGTGGTAACACAATAAGCTTCCCACAAGATATAAAGAACATTGCAAAAGTTCTTCCATGAAGAATAGATGACTTGGATGTACTCATAGTTCGAAGAATGTAGACAGAAGAACATTATTATGATTGTTATGTAAGCAGAAGTCACATCAGAGATGAATTACGATACAAAGTAAAATATGAACCATACTATAATGATGTTTCCATAAGTGTTGACAACTTAGCTCAAATTATTAAAGTAAGAATAGACATTTCAAACATATTGCACAACATCATAAGTAATGAGGACATACTAGTGCCAAATAATGGAATGAATATTGATGAAGATGAATTTGAAAATAGAACAATACACACGTCATCATTTATAGCTAATTTTCCAAACAGACGTTGTGAATTAAAAATTATTAAGCAAACACTGGAACTTGAGGATGATACAGATAATATTATTGATTGGCTTGAGGTAAAATCATCACGAATAAATGAATATAATACTGAAGGGTTACTTGATATGGAATTTTTGATGATCTTTCCAAATGGAATTACACTATAATTGCAGCCATAGATTAGGGAAGTTTATATGCATGAGTATGTACTCCACTTGATGAGATTTCATGACCAAAGATTCAAAAGACATCCAAGATTTTGATATTTTATGTTCAATCTTATGATGTGCCATCATAGCCAAGGAGTTGTAGTAATTTTCATTAAAAAAATGCAAAAGAAGACATAACCACCACTATTGAAAACCTGCATGATTATTTGAGAAATCTCCCCAACACATAGTTTGCTGAAGAGCTCATACACTTTGGATTTATAATGAGGGGCACAAAACTATATTAGAACTAGTGTCATGTTGGACTAACTAATATGATCAACCAAATAGGGCCATCCACTCTATTATTCACATTAAGTGCAACAGACACAAAGTGGCTAGATCTACAATGATTGTTCTCAAATGACACAATAGTGGCAATGCAAATAAATAAACAATTCTTAGATAATGTAATCAATAACCTTCACACCACATCATTGTATCTACATCAACAATTTATAATCTTTCATGATGAAACCATTGAGATACTTCTCAATGCAAAAGATTACTTTTAGAGATATGAATCACAACATTGAGGAAGTACACATGTACATGGATTCCTTTGGATTCAAAATAAACTAGACATGGATAAACTTAATTGGGAGAGAAATGAAAAAAGTTGAAGAGGCAAGAAAATTATTTGACAAGTATGTTAGTGCTTGGAACACCCACGATGCAACACAAAAAAAAAACACAATATACTGCTCTCTGTTAGATGATCCATACTTTATAAACATAGCTAAGATATTCACAACAAACCCCTCTCATTACTATGAAGAGATAATCAATTGAGTCCAGAGGCACACAAAATGTAGGGAGGGAATGTGCTTACGAAATAAGGGAAAAAAACTAGAGTGTTGAAATAAAGCTCGATGGAAAGAATAGATTATATCTACCTTGTCACGTGATAGTACTGGGAAGATACAATATGAACCTAAAATGAATGATGATAGGTTAAACATACATAATCCAAAAATGATCTTGATATGGAGAGCCAACATAGATTGCTAGCCTATCACCTCACAAGCACTTGATCTGGAGTACATTGCCATGTATGCATCAAAACCAGAGAGAGCATGTAAGACATGTACTTATATAATAAGAAGAATATTTGCACAGTGCAAAAAATAGATGACCCAACCCTAACAGTATATCAAAAATTCATGATAGAGATTGTGGCCGAGCATGATATAGGAGCACAAGAAATATGTCATATGCTTCAAAAATTGCCTCTTGTTGTTTGTAATTGACCTTTCACATCTTTGAATGCCAGACTAAAATTATTCCATCGAATAACAAGAAGCACAAATGAAAGTCAACTCCAATCTAGCTACCTACATTCCTACATTAATCGATGTCTAGAGATGGAAAAAATAACACTACTTGAATCTACAAGATCTTTCTCCTATTTTGCAAGTTGTAAAGGATGTAAATTGAAAGAGAAAGGTAAAAGTGATTGTCAATGTTTAGCCAAAGTTCTAGAGTATCCTAAATGAGGACTTGGACCATGTTGAAACATTTTGTTGGAGTGAATTACACTTGTAAAAACATCTTCCAAGCATAGAAATTGACATTGGAATTACTAAGGATATGATAATAAAAAAATGGAATCGAATGCATGCAACTAAATATGATTTATGGCATGTCAATTGCACCACCAAAAAAGAAGTGAGCACCAATGAAGAAGACAACAATGTTGACATGAACACAAGGGACACAACAAAATTGAATGAATGGGAGTTATTTTCATAAATGGGCTCCTCAAATAATGTCATTCTAAATTAACTTGAGATGCTTCTTTGATAACAACAACAAATAGGATCAAATTGTGATATCCCATGATCTTCATGAAATTGCCACGGAATTCATAAACATGAAAAAACCATGCAACCAAGAAGAGAGCATTCTAGATAACTTTGATGCCCCAAATTATATGTTGTCGTCAGAACAAAAATCAGCACTCAGAATTATTAGTGACCATAGTGAACATCCCTCAGCTAGACCACTACAAATGATCATTCAAGGAACAATAGGTACATAAAAATCCTACTTGATTGCTCACATAAGAAAATCATTTGAAATTATGAGATCACAATAACAAAAATTGGTTTCTCACATTATCTTCTACATGGGCTGCTGGGTGATCTCACAATAATGGTTCCCACTTTTTTTCCACTTTTGACACTGAGATGAACATTTTTAAAATAATCTTCAACTTTCGACAACTATAACTTTTCAACTATTAAGAATTTGAAGATGATGTAAATTAGTGATTTGTAGCATTTTGTCTGTAGATTCTAAATATATTTTTTTCAATTTTTTTTAAACTTTTATTTTCAAAGTTTTCCATCTCCCTCGAAAAGTACTTTTTTATAGCAAACTACATTTTGTAAGAGTGATGTGCCTCCTGAAACGCATAACTTTTTTCTATAAATGATTAAAACTAAATAATATTAAATTTTGGTTTGTAACATCAATATATAGGGCTTGTTATTGGTTTGATAGTGATATGCTGAATATTTTTCATTTTATTAAGTTTTGAAGTCCGACTAGTTATAATTCAGGCATAGGTTTAGGTTGGAACACATAACTTGTTCTATATATATCAAAATTTTATTTTATTTTATTTTTAGAAAGAAGACATCAATACCTGGGTCATAGATATTTTTCAATTCTTTTTTTTAATTAGTTTCATATTTTTCCCAATGCGTTGAATAGAGAAGTTCATGTTCAGTGAAAAACCAATATTCCATAAAATTTAAAAAACAAGAACATAATAAATTCACAATGTAATAAAATAATACTCGTTGGAAAGCTTCCTCCAAGAACTGCCATCTTATATTTTTGGGTTATCAATATTATTTCATTTGAGCCTTGAACCAGAGGTTTGAAGGCCAAAATTTCTTAGAATTATGAAGAATTTGAGGAGAGATCTCAAAAAAGGCGTAACGGTCGGCGTTCGCTTGAACCCAAGCTGACCCAAATTTCTAATTTTTTTAACAATTTAGTATGTCATATAAATATACATTTTTTTTTTTCATTTTTTTGACACAAATGACCAAAACAATTCGCATTTTTGGATGAAAGAAGACATTTGAAAGTTATTTTGAGGGCAATAACTTGAAGATATTTGAAGGTTATTTTAAAAGCATGCAGAACAAGAAGAGAAGGAAAAGTAAGACTTCAAGGAATTATTCACCTGGAACGGAACAAATATATTGAGATCAAAGAAGGCAAAGATATCATGATGCAAGTATGTATTTTTATTTTTATTTCTATTTAATTTTATATGTATTACATACTGAAAATTGTGTTTATTTTTTAGTATTTGTTAAATATTTTTTATCTAATATTTTTATGAAAATTATTTTAAATAATATTAATTAAATTAAATTAATTTAATTTATATAATAATTCTATCTTAATTAAATCTAAATGATTTTATTTTTATTAAATCAATTGAAAATAGTATAATTAAAAATAATCTTGTTTTACTTAAAAATAATTTTTTTTTAATTTGAAATAATATGTGTATTTGCATTTCAAATTTCATTTACTTGATTGTTGTGTAATTGACATTTTCTCTCCCCCCTTAATAATAGATCATGGTTTTAATTTAAAATTTAGACCTTTAGGACCTCTCACTTTCCCATTTATAATTTAATTTAGATAGTCCATAAATATATAATTTAATTTAGACTTTTGAAACTATGTGTCTTTATAGTTTAGCAAACAATTCAATTGGTGCTCTAAAATTAACAAACTTTTTTTTGGTGTCTTGAGCAATAGGCTCTTTTTGTTTTATCCTTAGAAAGGGGTTTGCCTCCCGAGTATCCCTTAAGGCTCGGTGAGAGGGAACAACCCAAAGTGGTAACAAGATAAAGTTAAGCTCTTCCAAACCACTATAAATAAAAGTGATTGTAGCGAAAGTTGCAAAAAATAGGTGCTTGAATGGCATAGCGATGTTAACTCGCCGGGTCTATGCCCACATAAATGGATGCCCTTACTAGACACCTTTTATTTTAGAAGATAAAAACCTTCTAGTTGTTGGCACAAGAGGTTGGGCCTCTAAAGTGGCTCACATTCTTATGGTTCTTAGTAGAGATACAAAGTTTTCCATGGGGAGTTTTCATGGGGACTAGTGCTTGGCTTCCCCAGAGAAGTCAGTGTCATGGAGGGGAGCCAGTGGGGTCAAGCACCTAAGTATCTACTCTGAATTGCGTAGCTTGGGGTAACCCCCCAAGTAAGATTCAACAACTATTGTCTCATCCAGCCCTAGGATTTGTTCATCCATGATCAAAACAATCAAACACTTTCAAACAAACAAACATTGTGTCTACTTTGTTTTCAAGTGTATGTAAAAATATTTCACATTATACTTGAGTCCCCTTACAACCTATATTATGTGATACTAGGACCTATTATGTGATATTAGGACCTATTATATGCGATAATACCTATCTTAAATATGACATAATAGAACCTATTATGACATAATAGGTATTATTATGACTTAATACATGACCACGTATGCAAAAATATTTCACAATATATATTTGAGTTTGGGCCTTAAGACCTATATTATGAGATATTAGGGCCTATTATGTATGTGATATTAATGACCTATTATCACATAATTTAGGTCCTAATATCACATACACATAATAGGTGGACTAATATTTGCATAATATAGGTCTTAAGGGGAGTCAAGTATAATGTGAATTTTTTTTGCATACATGGTCCTATTAAGTCATAATTAATAAGACCTATTAAATGTCATAATAGGTTCTAACTTATATGTCACATTTAAGACCTATTTAATCGCGTGATAGGTCCTAATTTCACATAATATACCTACCATAAGGGGAGTCAAGTATAATGTGAATTTTTTTCTGCATACATGGTCATATTAAGTAATAATAAGACATATTATGTGATATTAGGACTTATTGTGTGATTATAGGTCTTAAATATGACATAAATTTAGAACCTATTATGTCATAATAGGTTCTATTTATATGACTTAATATGACCACGTATGCAAAAAGATTTCACATTATACTCAAGAGTCCCCTTAAGACCTATATTATGTAGATATTAGGACCAATTACATGTGATGTTAGGAGCTATTATGTAATAATAGGTCTTAAATATGACATAATACTCCACCTATTATGACATAATATTTAGGTCTTATTATGACTGGAAAATTTGGTTTCAAATTATACTTGGAGTTTCATTGCATAAAAAATACTCTATTATCTTAAATCATGTGCAAAATGGGCTTGAGAAGAAGGAGTTCTCAAGCAGGAGTTGAGGGAAATGAACCTATTGAAGAATATAATATAGTTGAAGAACATAGGGAGGAGCTTGCCCAAGTTGAGCCAATAGAGATCGAAGGAGAGGGGTCAGGCTAACTACCTCCTACCACTGGTATGGATGAGCATATTGTGGATCTAGCTAAATAGGTGAAGAGAAATATTTCTTATTAAAATTTAGATCATTTACTTGTAATGGATGTGAATGAGTTGAAACATCTCAGTGAAGAACCTATACATACTAAAAGGAGGTCGATGAATAAAAGTACAAAAGAAATAATGTCTCATCTCAATAATCTTGATACTACACTAGAGAAAGATCAATTGTTATCAATTGTACTTAATCATAAAGACTTAATAGATCCACTGAAATTGTTGGGTATAGATACAAGTCAAAAGAGGAAAACTTCTCATCTACAAAAATCTTTTGTTGATAATGTTAAGAAAGGTTTGGTGAACATTGGTAAAAATATCGAATAGTAAATAAGACCATTTGAAGAAGAGTGATGTTGACATCTTTAGTAAATGAAAGATTGCCTCAAAAAAGACAAATCTCTTCACTATCATCTGAGTTTGGTTTTAGTAGAAAGACAATATCAAAATATGTGAAAAGGAGAAAGAGTTTGGATGATACTACCTCATAAGGGAATTGGGCAATTATGTGTAGAGCTCCTCATTCGAATAGAATTGAAGAAGTTGTTAGGAACTTGGTGACAAGTTTTTGGAATGATAATACTCATCCTTCATCAAAGAGTAGAGATGTTATCAAGAAAAGGATTGACCCTAATCATTATGATCTCCATGTAAAACATTGGTTAGACACAACAAAACATGAATTGTATGTGTTGTTTACTAAAACAAACCCTCATATAAAGATTGGACAAACCATGTTTGAATGATTAAGGCCATATTATGTGAAGGTAAACAAAGTCTTCGAAACTTGTTGTTGTCGTTATCACATCATATTTGATATTTACTATCAGGTGTTTTCAAAGATTAGAGAAGATAGTGATACTTATGAAAAATCTCCTCCTAAATGAACAAATCATATCATAGCATCCATCTTATGTGAGAAATCAGATGATAATGCAACCAGTCAATAAATTGTATAAAAGGAATTTGTAGAACACATGTGCGCTCCCCCTTAGGACCACATATGACCTCTTAGGATACTATACGATCCTAAGGAGTACATGTTGTATACACTAGGATGTTATAAGAGGTCATATGTGCTCCTAAGGGGTCGCACAATGTGTTTGAACACATGCATGACCCCTTATGACCACATATGACCCCTTAGGACATTGTGATGGACTAAGGGGTATGTCATACACACTAGGATTTAATAAAGGCTCATATGTGGTCCTAAGGGGTCACACACATGTTAGAACACATGTGTGATCCCTTATGACCACATATGACCCCTTAGGACACTATGTGATGGACTAAAGAGTATGTCGTACAGACTAGGATGTTATAAGTTGTCATATGTGGTCCTAAGGGGTCACACATGTGTAACCCCTTAGGACCACATATGACCCCTTAGGACACTATGTGATGGACTAAATGGTATGTCTTACACACTAGCATTTTATAAGGGGTCATATGCAGTTTAGAGGGGTAATGCATGTGTTAGAACACATGTATGACCCCTTAGGACCACATATGACCCCTTTGGACACTATGTGATCTTAAGGGGTATGTCATACACACTAGGATGTTATAAGGGGTCATATGTAGTCCTAAGGGGTCACAAATGTGTTAGAACACATGTGTGTCCCCTTATGAGCACATTGTTAGGATAACCGATGAACAACTAAGAGGGGGGTTGAATCAGTTGTTAACAAATTATGTGAATTAAAGAACTTAAAACCTTATACTGGTAAAAGTGATTAAGCATTAAAGCATAAATGAAAACCAGAGAATCAATGCCATGCAACCATAACACATAACACCATGATTTGTACATGGAAAACATCAATGAGGAAAAACCATGGTGGGAAACCCTACCCATAGTTAGATGGTACTTCTGTAGAAAGTATATAATTACAATAGGGGCCTGCACATGTAGGAAGGGACACTACCTAGAATGTAGTGCTCATCATAATGGAGTCTCAGTGAGTACAGAGATGTCAACTACCTCAAGATGTTTGGACTACAATCTAGAAAGAAGAACTATCAGTGATAGCATCCAACATGCCAGATTATAGTTTTGGTTAAGCTCAACACCAGACGTCTAAAACCACTTGCATAAACCCAACTCGATCACCAATGATCAACCAAATCCTCTACACAAATGATTATTACATTATTCTCTCCTTGTCATCCTACTTGATCTACAATGAGATCTTACATACATTTATACCAACCCGGGACCTAACCAATTAGGTTGGCCACACAAATGATAATACAATAGATCCATTACATAATCCTGAAATAAAATCATAACACGTGTCGGCCTAAGGCCAAACAAATATCATCCAATCAATAAAACATCCCAAAAGCACATTAGAGGATCCACCAACAGGTTTCATGCAAACCGATCCATAACCTAGATAGCACCGGACCTAAATTAGATCCACACACACTAAAACAATGACATCAATCAGATGAGGCACAAACACAATCACCATCAACATCTTGGATCCCTTCTAGAAGCTACACCAACACCACTTATGCATAACATCAAAATATCTTCAATAAATCTCTATCGGTGAAACCCTTACCAGATCGATAAAGAAAGCTTACTAGAACATAAGATAATATCCAATCATTAAGTCAATACCAACTAACTCAAACATACTTCAGAAGCATATGAACCATCCATACAAACATATTCCATCAACCAGATCATACTGGTGGCAATCAACTGATTATCTTCCCAATCCAATCCATCTACCAGAAGCTGGTAATCAACCATAAAAGAAAGTGTTGACATCAATGAAAAACCATCAATGCAACACATAATAAATTCCATCATATGGCTAACAATCTATGCCTTTAACATTGATGACAACACGAGATGTGAAAAAAATCCAAGTACCAAGAAAATGCCAAACAAGTCTCCCCCAATCGAAGACTACCAACAATCTCCCATGAAATGATATAGCAATGAAACTCTGAACCAAAATTGAATCAAAAGACCAAATACTGCCAAACTCCCCCTAAAGAGTGCAATCAATAAACAACAATGTTTTTTCACATATATTCCTCCCCCTTTGACAACAATGACAAAGAATCAAACAAAATAAATAACTCTAAATCTCAAACTTGACTACTCCCCCTGAGTAGTAGCACTGTTTCATCAATTCAGAGAAAAAGATAACTCTGATAATGCATACCAGACCAATGCATAACTGCATTATTTAGGTCTCTACTAGAGGGGTAGAAACCCCCAATCTATCTCTCAAATACTCAAATGATTCTTGGGACAAAGGTTTAGTGAAGATGTCTGCTATCTGCTCTTTAGTGTTCACATTAACCAATCTGACTTCTTTTGCTTCCACCTTTTCCTTCAAACAGTTATACTTGATTGATAGGTGTTTAGTCTATGAAATACTAGATTATTTGATATGTCAATAGCCGCAGAGTTATCACAACGAATAACTACTAGATCATTACAAAACAAATAACTACTAGATCATTACAACTCACTTGTATATCCTTCAACATCTGCTTCATCCATAGAACTTGAGTACAATCTGTTGCAGCTGCAACATATTTAGCTTTAGTAGTGGATAAGGAAATGCATGACTACTTCTTACTGATCCATAAAACCAACTTCTTCCCATGGAAGAATGCTCCACCGGAAGTTCTCTTCTAGTCATCAACATCACTTGCCCAGTCTACATCTATATATGCACATAAAGTAAAGTCATCATCTTTAGGGTACCATAAACCGTATTCAGTTGTTCCTTGAAAATACCAAAATATCCTTTTTATTCCACTTTCATGATTTTATTGCAAACCTAGAAAAAATACTATTTCTCCAGTCATAGACATTTCAAATTCACTTTGCATATTATTAGAAAATTCCATTCAAAATTTTTATTCGGCTTCAAAAATGATATCATCAATAAATACTTCAATTATTAGAATATCATCATTAGTGATCTTATAATATAGGTTATTGTCAGCATTACCTTTTCTAAAATCAAGCTTCAAAAGGTACTTATCCAACCTTGCATACCAAGTTCTAGGAGCCTATTTTTGTCCATATAGGGCTTTCCTTAATCTGCAAACCATATTTTTGTCATCTATCAGTAAAAATCCATCTGGTTGCCTAATAAAGACTTCCTCTTCAAGTTTTCCATTCAGAAATGCACACTTAACATCCATCTAATAGACCTTGTAGTTCTTATAGGTTGCATAAGTAAGAAATAGTCTAACAACTTCAATTGTAGCTACCGGTGCAAAAGTTTCACCATAATCAATTCCTTCCTTTTGAGAATATCCTTTGCAGACCAATCTAGCCTTGTTTCTTACAACTTGTCTACCCTCGTTTAGTTTGTTTCTAAAAACCCATTTAGTTCCAATAACATTCTTATTTTTAGGTCAGGGAACTAAAGTCCAAGTATTATTCTTTTCTATCTGATCTAATTCATCTTCCATAGATTTTATCCAACATTCATCTTTACAAGCTTCAATTACTAATGCCAATTCAATCTAAGAAATGAAACATACCTCTTGATTTGCCAATCTTCTCCTTGTCATAACTCTCAGCTTTTTGTCTCCAATGATCTGATTTTCAAAATGATTTAGCCTTACATACCTTGGTGTTTTCTGATTTTTAGGTTCTTTGTGTTCCTCTTCAGTTACAATTGAGTTTTCTGAGGATGTCAGGGTAATTGGTTCAGTATTCAGTTCTGGTATAGGCGCTGCTGGTTCAATTATGATCATTTCCACTGCTGGTTCACTATCATAAGATTTAGCTTGGTATTTGTACTGCTCATCCACTTTCACATTAGCACTCTCCACAATTCTCTACAATTTTTTTTTATAACATCTATATGCTTTTCTTTAAGTTGAATAACCAAGAAATATTTCTTCATCATATCTAGGATCAAAATTTCCAATGGAATCATCTCTTTTGATATAACACTTCCAAAGATTTTAAAATATTTAAGAGTAGGAGACTGACCAAACCATAATTCATAAGGGGTCTTACCGGTATCTCCTTTGATATGAACTCTATTGAATCTATAAACTATTGTACTTACTACTTATCTCTAGTAGATATGAGGTAAATTAGCTTCCATCATCATGCTTATGGCTGCATCCAATATTGTTTTGTTCTTTCTTTCCACAATGCCATTCTGCTGAGGTGTCTGGGGTGCAGACAACTATCTCCTAATGCCATTTTTCTCAAAATAATTGTTAAATTCACCGGATGTGAATTCACCACCTTGATTTGATCTCAAACACTTGATTTTCATTCCTATCTCTGTCTCAACCATAGCTTTAAATATCTTAAATTTCTCAAAGGCTTTAGATTTCTCCCTTAGAAAAGCTACCCACATCATTCTAGAATAGTCATCAATGATTAACATGAAATATCTATCACCTTGAAAGCTTCTTGTATTAGCAGGACCACACAGTTCAGTATGAATCAAATCAAGAACATCATTAGATTTATCAAGTATGCTCTTAAAAGAAATTTTTATTTGCTTACCCATTTGACATTATTTACATTACGGATTATGAGGCTTCACAATCTTAGGTAAATCTCTAACTGCCTTAGTTGAACTGATCTTTACAATGCAATCAAAATTTACATGACACAACCTCTTATGCCATCGCCAACTTTCATCAATATGTGCAATCAAACAAGTCTTTTCACCAGAGTTCAAGTGAAAGATGTTATCTTTTGTCTATGTACCAGTTGCAATCTTCAAACCTGGTTTGCTATTTATTTTGCACTTTCCATCCTTGAATTGTAATTGAAATCCTTTGTCTACCAACTACCCTACACTCAAAATATTATGCTTCAAACTTTCAACATAATAGAAATTATCACTGTTATGCTTACCATCCAATGAAATGGTTCCTCTTCCTTTAATCATGCATTCCTTATTATTACCAAATCTGACTTGACCACCATGAAATTCTTGCAAGGTTACAAACTTTCCTTTATCACCTATCATATGACGAGAACATTCACTATTTATTACCCATTCATCTATTGCTTCAAATTTTTCTACAAGGGTCTTTTCCTCATTCTTGATAACCAGTTCCGGATCATCTTCCTTCATAGCATAAAATACCCAGTCTTTTCCATTGTTGGATCCACTAGCTGAATCTCCTACCAGTTTTTCTTGTAAGTCATTAGTTACTCCTTCCTCATCAGCATAGTAACATGATTTGTTTTTCTATTTCCTATACTTATGTTTGATCTGATATCTAAGGTTAGGCTTAAGAGATCTTCTTCCTCTTTCTTCCAATTTTGAATTCCTTTCAGGACATCTAGATGAAAAATGACCTATCTTATTAAATGAAAAACATTTTAAAGGAGATTTTCCTTCATACTTACTTCTTGACGGACCTCTAGGTATCCTTCTATAAAATAGGGCCTCAAGTTCCTCAAGCTCTTCATCTTCTTTCTTGATTTCTTCCAATTCATTTGCATATAAAACTTTCCAATCTTGCTTGTTGGTTGATGATGTAGATGCCTTAAATGCAGTATGAATCTTTGTAGCTCCAGGAGGACCAAACTCTTCCAGCTCAAAACTAGATATCTTACAAATAAGTGTTAGGTCCCAGAGACAATTGAGAGGGGGGGGGGGGGGGGTGAATCAGTTGTCTAATAAATTCAAACCAAAAATTAATTAACCAACTTAATGCTTAATACCAGTAAACCAATTAAGTATGCCGGTAGACAATGTTAACAGTAAATTGCTATACCGGTAAGGATTAATGCATGGAACATAAACATAATGTCATCCACAACACATAACATCAATATTTGTACGTGGAAACCCTGTAAGGGGAAAAACCATGGTGGCAAACCTTACCCACAATCAGATTATACTACTGCAAATAGTAAGTGTAGATAAATGGGGTCTGCACATACAGAAAGGCCAATAGCCTAGAGCTCATTTCTCAATCAGAAAACGGGAGTCACACTGACTACAGTTGGATGGTTAAATCCAATAAGAATGTACTACACAAAATAGCATCTTCATATACTAGATTCAGTACCGGTGTAATGCTGATATGCTTCTACAAAAACCTAACTTCACCTTCAAATGATGTCTTCATGTATATCCCTGCTTGATCTCGCATATACCTTCACTCAATTCTTTTTCGCATTCCACATTTGATCTTACAAATAAGATCTTACATTTATACCATACCCTAAGACCAATTTTAGTAGGTCGGCTCTACAAGATATTACAATGAAATATTTTTCATACAATATAATATCTGATGCAATAACTGATTAAACTTGTCGGCTTAATGCATTTACATCAATAATAAATCATCTCCATAGTGTGCCATGCTGATCTGGAAAAGATAAACCTGCCGGTGTAAC
This sequence comes from Cryptomeria japonica, assembly GCF_030272615.1. Lineage (NCBI taxonomy): Eukaryota > Viridiplantae > Streptophyta > Pinopsida > Cupressales > Cupressaceae > Cryptomeria > Cryptomeria japonica. The sequence continues at coordinate 255,032,381 of NC_081406.1, forward strand.
CCTAGATAACCTGGACCTATTTGTCGGTAAAAAGCAAATATGCAAATATGAATATACCAATGATTAATTCTTCAAAACAAAGTGTCCACACGATGTCTTCGACATTACCAAGTGTCTTCCATATCATCCCAGGTACCGGTGAACAATATATCCTGCCGGTGAGCCATATACCAGTAATTGTTGCATAGTTTACTTGCTTGCTGGTGAATGTTGTTGGATCTTCAAAGTGCTTGTATTCAGTAGGTGTTGACATCAATGACAAAACCATACCAAAATACCAACAATCTCCCCCTTTGACATTGATGGCAACACAAGATGTAAAAACGATCAAAGTGCCAAAACAGAAATGCCAAATACCAAAAACCAAAAATCTCCATTTCTCCCCTTGGGAGCAACATATGTTTATCCAAAGATTTATTTTCAATACCAATCTCTCCTTAAAGGATAATGTGTTTTTCCATAGATATCTCTCCCCCTTTGACATCAAATGCCTTAGTTACAAAAGTCAAGTTCATACAAAATACCAACTACTCCCCCTGAGAAGTAGCTTCCTCATCAAATACCGGGATAAAGATTTGTCTTTTTAATTCTACCGGTTGATGACAATCATCAACTGTCTAAGTCTCTACCGGTGGTGCTATGACTCCAAGCTGATCTCTGAGATATTCAAAAGTCTCCTTAGGCAAAGGTTTTGTGAAAATATCTGCAAGTTGTTCTTTAGTACTCACATAAACCAGTTTTATCTCCTTTTCTTCAACTTTTTCCCTTAGAAAATTTAGTTTGATAGAAACATGTTTTGTTTTAGAATGTAATACCAGATTCTTAGATATATCAATTGCTACAGTGTTATCACAGTATATAGTAATGGGTTCCTTGCATTTTACCTTTATGTCTTTCAACATTTGCTTAAGCCATAATACCTGTGTATAGTTAGTTGCTACTGCAACATATTCTGATTCTGCTGTTGATAAAGATGTACAACTCTGTTTCTTACTCAACCAAGAAACTAATCTCTTTCCAAGAAAGAATGCTCCTACAGTGGTTCTTTTTCTATCATCTACATCTCCTGCCCAATTTGCATCTGTGTATGCATATAGGTCAAAATTTTCATCTTTAGGATACCATAATCCAAGTTTTGTTGTGCCTTGTAAGTACCGAAAAATCCTTTTTACTACTGATTCATGATTTTCCCTAGGATTACTCTGAAATCTAGAAACAATACATACTACATTCATAATATTAGGCCTGGTTTGTGTCAAATATAGTAAACCTCCTATCATAGATTTGTATCTAGTTGGATGAACAGGTGTAGATTCATCCCTTTGAGATAATTTGTCATTTGTAGTCATAGGTGTGCTTACCGGTTTAGAGTTCTCCATCCCAAATTTCTTTAGTAATTCTTTCAAGTACTTGAATTGACTCAAAAATATACCTTTATCACTCTAAGAAATCTGCAAACCTAAAAAGAATTTTATTTCTCCAATCATAGACATTTCAAATTCTTGCTGCATTTTAATAGAAAATTCCTTACATAATCCATCTTCTCCTCCAAAGATTATGTCATCAACAAATACTTCAATAATCAAGATGTCATTATTAGTTATTTTGTAATATAAATTTCTATCTGCATTTCCTTTAGTAAAACCAATATTCAAAAGATACTTATCCAACCTTGCATACCAAGCTCTTGCTGCTTGTTTCAATCCATACAGAGCTTTTCTTAACCTGCAAACCATGTCTTTGTCATCTGTCAAATAAAATCCATCAGGTTGTTCAATATATACTTCTTCTTCAAGATCTCCATTTAAAAATGCACATTTAATATCCATTTGATAAACTTTGTAGTCCTTGTGAGCTGCAAAAGCCAAGAATAATCTGACTACCTCAATTCTGGCTACCAGTGCAAAGGTTTCATTGTAATCAACTCCTTCTTTCTGAGAAGATCCCTTACACACTAGTCTTGCTTTATTTCTAACAACCTTACCATCTACATTAAGTTTGTTTCTAAATACCCATTTAGTTCCAATTACATTTTTATCTTTAGGCCGAGGAACTAATGTCCAAGTATTATTTTTCTCAATTTGTCCTAATTCTTCTTCCATAGCTTTAATCCAAAATTTATCTTCACATGCCTCATTGATAGATGATGGTTCAATTTGAGAAATAAGACATACCTCTT